>NC_056727.1:616005347-616022087 GCF_019279795.1 Protopterus annectens | reverse complement strand
CCCTACCTTTTTTGGATGATGTAAGACACAGAATAAATGGAAGATATTCAAACCATCTGATTAAGTAGAATGTATGATAGCTGAAATATTTACTTACCATCTGATAATGTAGGATGCAGCTTAGCTGGAATATATTCTTACCATTGGTTGATGTAAGACATAGAATAGCTGAAGATATTCAAACCATCTGATTAAGTAGGAAGTAGCAAAGCTGAAATATTTACTTACCATCTGATGATGTAGGATACAGCTTAGCTGGAATATATACTTAACATTGGATAATGCAAGACATAGAATAGCTGGAAGATATTCAAATCATCTGATTAAATAGGAAGTAGCATAGCTGAAATAATTACTTACCATCTGATGATGAGGATACAGCTTAGCTGGAATATATACTTACCATTGGATAAGGCAACACATAGAAGAGCTGGAAGATATTCAAACCATCTGATTAAGTAGGAAATAGCATAGCTGAAATATTTACTTACCATCTGATATAGGATACAGCTTAGCTAGAATATATACTTACCATTGGATGATGTAAGACATAGAATATTTGTAATATATTTAAACCATCTGATTAAGTAGGAAGTAGGATTGATGAAATATTTACTTACCCTCTGATAATGTATTATACAGCTTAGCTGGAATATATACTTACCATTGGATAATGTAAGACAAAGAATAGCTGGAAGATATTCAAACCATCGGATTAAGTAGGAAGTAGCATAGCTGAAATATTTACTTACTATCTGATGATGTAGGATACAGCTTAGCTGGAATATATACTTATCCTTGGATAATGTAAGACATAGAATAGCTGCAAGATATTCAAACCATCGGCTTAAGTAAAATTTAGCATAGCTGAAATATTTACTTACCATCTGAAGATGTAGGATACAGCTTAGCTGGAATATATACTTACCATTGGATGATGTAAGACATAGAATAGAAGGCAGATATTCAAACCATCTGATTAAGTAGGAAGTAGCATAGTGAAATATTTACTTACACTCTGATGATGTAGGATACAGCATCGCTGGAATATATACTTACAGTTGGACAATGTAAGACATAGAATAGCTGGAAGATATTCAAACCATCTGATTAAGTAGGAAGTAGCATAGCTGAAATATTTACTTACCATCTGATGATGTAGGATACAGCTTAGCTGGAATATATACTTACCATTGGATGATGTAAGACATAGGATAGCTTTAAGATATTCAAACCATCTGATTAAGTAGGAATTAGCATAGCTGAAATATATACATACCATCTGATGATGTAGGATACAGCTTAGCTGGAATATATACTTACCATTGGATGATGTAAGACATAGAATAGCATGAAGATACTCAAACCATCTGAATAAGTAGGAAGTAGCATAGCTGAAATATTTACTTACCATCGGATGATGTAGGATACAGCTTAGCTGGAATATATACTTACCATTGGATGATTTAAGACATAGAATACCTGGAAGATATTCAAGCCATCTGATTAAGTAGGAAGTACCATAGCTGAAATATTTACTTACCATCTGATGGTGTAGGATTCAGCTTAGCTGGAATATATACTTACCATTGGATGATGTAAGACATGAAATAGCTGGAAGATATTCAAACCATCTGATTAAGTAGGAAGTAGCATAGCTGAAATATTTACTTACCATCTGATGATGTAGGATACAGCTTAGCTGGAATATATACTTACCATTGGATGATGTAAGACATAGAAAAGCTGGAAGATATTCAAACCATCGGATTAAGTAGGAAGTAGCATAGCTGAAATATTTACTAACCATCTTATGACGTAGGATACAGCTTAGCTGGAATATATACTTACCATTGGATGATGTAAGACATAGAAAAGCTGGAAGATATTCAAACCATCTGATTAAGTAGGAAGTAGCATAGCTGAAATATTTACTTACCATCTTATGATGTAGGATACAACTTATCTGGAATATATACTTACCATTGGATGATGTAAGACATAGAAAAGCTGGAAGATATTCAAACCATCTGATTAAGTAGGAAATAGCATAGCTGAAATATTTACTTACCATCTGATGATGTAGGATACAGCTTAGCTGGAATATATACTTACCATTGGATGATGTAAGACATGGAATAGCTGGAAGATATTCAAACCATCTGATTAAGTAGGAAGTAGCATAGCTGAAATATTTACTTACCATCTGATGATGTAGGATACAGCTTAGCTGGAATACATACTTACCATTGGATGATGTAAGACATAGAGAAGTTGGAAGATATTCAAACCATCTGATTAAGTAGGAAATAGCATAGCTGAAATGTTTACTTACCATCTGATGATGTAGGATACAGCATAGCTGGAATATATACTTACCAATGGATGATGTAAGACACAGAATAAATGGAAGATATTCAAACCATCTGATTAAGTAGGAAGTAGGATAGCTGAAATATTTACTTACCATCTGATGATGTAGGATACAGCTTAGCTGGAATATATACTTACCATTGGATGATATAAGACACAGAATAAATGGAAGATATTCAAACCATCTAATTAAGTAGGAAATAGCATAGCTGAAATATTTACTTACCATCTGATGATGTAGGATACAGCTTAGCTGGAATATATACTTACCATTGGATGATGTAAGACATAGAATAGCTGAAGATATTCAAACCATCTGATTAAGTAGGAAGTAGCAAAGCTGAAATATTTACTTACCATCTGATGATGTAGGATACAGCTTAGCTGGAATATATACTTACCATTGGATAATGCAAGACATAGAATAGCTGGAAAATATTCAAACTGTAAAAGGAAAAATATACTTTAAAAATGATCAAAACATGGTAGGTTCAGGTTAAGGCACTTTAATCTTTCAGCAAGGAGACAAAATGTGCTAATACAGAGTTTGTCTAACTAAGACCAGGAAATGCTTATATTTTCATCTACTTTCTAATAAGACATTGCCTACCAAGCTGACGTAGTGAATCACAAGTTTTGTCATCATCATTTAGTAATAATTATTTTCACAATATTCTGCTGATTTATCAATTTTTGTGAGAAACTTCCTAAGGAAAACAACGTGGCCTTGGCTACCACCGGTTAGATACATGCAATGTTACCATTCAAGGTACTATGGTTAATTCAAGCACAAAGCGGGTAGTTCATTTCTCTAACAATCCTTTGTCTACACTATCTCTAAACTTCTGCAGCTGCACATGTTCTCATACTTCAGACAGAGCTGATTGTTTAAAATCATTACATTTACAGGATATAGCATTGTTCATTTATTTTCTCCTGACCTAGCAGATAACCACCTGCTTCTCAAGTACATTTCCAAAAGGCATAAACATGAATATTGCTGTGCTAGCAATTACTAGGTCAGAGGGCATCTTGCAAGTTTCAGAAAGCACACTGCAGTTTTAAAAGCATCTTTTCAGTCTCGTATGAAACTCAACTATATATAAAACAGTGCATATAAAATAGAATGAAAAACGTGTTAACTTATTTAGTTTCTAATTAGCATTAAGCATACACACATTAATACATATTTTTCTGACATTCCCCCCCTGTTAATACTTTTTAATTCTATTTTCAAAAGAATAAACAGTTTGCCTCTTTTCCTAACCTCTTCCATTCAGGAGTGGCAGTTAAGAAAGTCATTCAGTTTAAACTTATGAAAGTGTTTCACATTCTAACAGTTCTTCAAATTCAGTATTTTGATACATAGTCTCAGAAACTATGTTTATAAATTCTTTGATCAACTTTTTCATGCAGGGGATACCACAACAAATACAAGCTCCTATTAGAAGCAATCCCACACAAATGGCAATCAAGATATTCATTAGGATGAAACCTCACCCCCCAAACAAATTCTGGAAAAAGTCCGTCAGAGGGTTTGGGCCTGGCTTGGTCATGGCCAACACTTGCTGTATCACCTCAAGGTGGTCATCTATCTCATGCTGATGATCTGGTATGTACGCACAGCACTCTTCTTTGATTAAAGCGCACGTACCACCCCTCACCTCTAGGGTGAAGTCAAGAGCCATTCAGGTCTGGAGCACTACAGTTCTCATAGCATTCATTTCATCAGTTATCAGTTCAAGAGCAGAAAAAGTTGCATTACTCATTACTTTGAGAAATTTGGACAGTTTTTGCAGCTCCAAAATCGATTTCACTGTGCCATATGCAGGTAATATGCCTGCCCATGATATAACAGCATCACTCAAGTCCATGTGCATCAGTTTGGTACCCACAGTATGATGATTTTTCCAGCCCACCTCGATCTGTCCCACTGGATTTTCAGGCTTTCTGGCAGCTTTCTTGGCCACATCTTGGGTATTTCGAATATTTCCCTGAGGCAAGACCACAGTGTGTCATATGGCTGGGACCAGGTACCCCAAAAAACAACTGCCAGACCAATTCTCAGGTAACCATTTATATGCTTTTTTACCACACACAAAATAACAATCTTCTACCTTAGTATTTACTTTGTTACAAAATGGCTACCCTACATGATACATTTTCATATCTATTACAGATAGTTGTTCGAAAAGTACAGTATTACGTCGCACTTGGTCACTAGTCTTATGCATGGACTCAAAAAAATGAGTCATAGTTTGAACTACAAGATCCACCCATTTTGTTTGGTTTGGTATAACATTTATAATGTACAGTCACATTACACTTGCTCCAACCCACTTGGATTGTGTCATTCTTATAGAAACATACAATTCCCTTTTGTGTCACAGGCAAATACAGTACCTTATCATATGCTTTAATAGCTACTGTGTCATAAACCAAATTTTCCCAGGTCTCATTTACCCCTAGGGGGACTGCAGTCATTAATAACCCCCCATATGCTGTTGGTATGGCTGTGCAAATCCAGCAGTTCGAAACATTAAAAGTCTCAGCATACACACATGTAATTGCCTGATAAGTGTTAAAGTTTGGGTGCCAGTCTATGTTCGGCTCATCACGTTTAATCAGTTCAACTTTTGTGGCAGGAAAAAGGAAAAGCCACAACAAAAAGAACAATGTTATCAGTATAGCTACCAGAATAATCATGCAAGTTTTCTGAAATCGTTCAATGTCTCTATTTGCTCTATACCTGGTCATTTTGTTCTCGTTGTATAATAGTAACAAGGTTTTTGTCCAGTTCAAAGTTCTTAACCAGTTTACAGTGTGTCAAATGAATCCAGGACGCTTGCTCCGCGATCTTGACTGCAGTGGGTGTTGACAGTAGTACCTGGTACGGCCCTTCCCACTTCGGAGAATTCCAGTTCTTTTTCTTCACTATCTTCACCCAGACCCAGGTGCCTGGGGCTACTGCTGCTTCTGATGGTTTCATTTGTTCTTTATCTGAAACAGAGTTTAACTGCAAAAGTTTGTTATTCAAAAATCACCTCATATACCCTGCGAGTGAACTGTCAGCCTACTGCTCTGCAGGCATGAGAGATTTCCATTGAGGTATATAATATGCCCTCCCAAACAGAACTTCAAAAGGAGTTAACCCTTTTACATTTGGAACAGTTCTCATGCTCAACTGTGCCAGAGGTAAACAGTGCACCCAGTTCTTTTGTGTCTCACTAATCAATTTTCTAAGTTTATTCTTCAACACCCCATTATGCCTCTCTACTAATACTGCAGACTGGGGGTGGTATGCACAATGGTTCTTCAGCGATATTCCAAAATAATGACTAAGCTGTTGTATAGTTTGATTTACAAAGTGTGTGCCACTGTCACTATAAATCTTTTCCGGTATGCCAAATCTAGGAATAATTTCTTTAACAAGGACTTTTGCAACAGTAGCTGCATCTTTATTTTTAGTTGGAAAAGTTTCCACCCATTTAGAAAACATATCTATAATGACAAGGCAGTACTTCTTATTTTCGCATTTGTTTAGTTCTATAAAATCCATACAAATAGTATGGAACATATACAGTGGTATAGGGAAACTCCCTTGCTTAGGTTTCAATGCTCCTTGTGCATGATGCTTGTTACAAACATGGCATGCTGCACAAAATTTTTTTGTGTAGTTTGTAAACCCATACATTGTAAACACTCCATTTACTAACTGTACCATCCCCCCTGTTGAGACATGGTACTGCCCATGGCTCAACAAAGCTGTATATCTAAACAAGTTAGATGGTAAGATTGGTTTCTTTTCTTTGGAGATGTACAATCCCTTCTCAAGGATTGCTCCTCATTTTATCCACTTTTGTTTTTCTACATTTGTAGTAAGTGTCTGCATTGTTATCAACATTTCTAAGTCTAAAATCTCAGATGATTGTAACTCCTCACTCAAAAGAAAAACTTCTGAAGCTGAAGCTGCCTGTTTTGCAGCTGTATCAGCCCTCGCATTACCTTTTGAAATTATATCCTGTTGCTTGGTATGAGCTACGCATTTGCAAATAGCTACTTTCTGAGGTAACTGAATAGAGTCCAACAAATCTAAAATAAATTGCGCATGGTTAATTGGTTTACCAGTAGATGTTATCATCCCTCTATTTTTCCACTGCTGCTCAAAAACATGTACAGTAGAAAAAGCATACTGACTATCAGTAAAAATGTTTACTTTCTTACCCTTTGCTAAGGTACATGCCCTTGTCAAAGCAATCAATTCTGCTGCTTGTGCAGATACGTTGTGTGGTAAAGACTTTGCTTCTAAAATCTCGGTATCAGAAACTACTGCATACCCTACTAGATTCTGTCCCACAGGACCCCTCCTGCACGAGCCGTCCACATAGTATGTCACCTCAGCATCATCCAAGGGAACATCTATGAGGTCTTTTCTAGGTAGTGTCTTTTGCTCAATCTCCTGCAGACAGCAGTGGGGTTTGTCATCTACAGGGGTTGGGAGCAAGGTTGACGGGTTTAGAATCGTGCATCATTCAATCGTCATATGAGGTTGGCTCAACAGTATAGTCATACAGGAAAGATGTCTAGCAGGAGAAAGATATGCTACTTTTTCTTGCAGTAAAATAATCGCAACTGCATGAGGCACTCTCAATGTGAGAGGGTGGAACAATACTACTGAGGCTGAAGCCTGCACTGCCATTGCGGCTGCGACTACTGCTTGTACACAGTGGGGCAGGGATTGCGCCACTGGGTCTAACTGTGATGAATAGTAAGCTATGGGGCATTGTTTGTCCCCATGTTGTGTTAACACTGATGTCATATAACCTTGCTTACAATCCACAGTTTGGAAAAATCGCTTATGATAGTTTGGTAATCCTAAAACCAAGTAAGAATCTATCAGTTGTTTCAGTTTGCAGAAGGCTGATTCTGCTTCTGGTGTCCACTGTAATAAATCCTGTGCTGCCATCAGCTTTTTGAATATCAAGTTTGTCAGCGGAGCTGATTCCAAAGCATAGTTTGGTATCCAACTCCGACAAAAGTTAGTAGTACCCAGGAAGGACATCATTTCCTTCTTGGTAGTTGGTTTAGGGGCTTGTAATATTGCTGTTTATCTGTCTTCATCTAATATTCTGCCTTCTTTGGATATTACATATCTTAGGTATTTAACCTGTTTTTTTCCAAAGTTGCAGTTTGTTTTTGTTTACCTTGTGTCCTTGAGTAGCTAAAAATTGTAATAATGCTATGGTATCCTCTCTGCATTCTTGCTGGGTGGGGTTTGCCAGCAGAATGTCGTCTACATAAAGTAAAATCTGACTACCTTTCGGTGGGATAAATCCCGCCAGGTTACTTGCCATTTCTTGTGCAAATATTGTTGGCCTTTCACAATACCCCTGTGGTAGTCTCGTATATGTATACCGTTTCCCCTGAAATGCATAAGCAAACCAATATTGGCTGTCTGGGTGTATCGGTATTGAGAAAAATGCATTACAAATGTCTACCACAGAAAAATACTTCTGTTGAGGTTTCAAATCATTCAATAAGGTGTGTGGATCTGGCACCATTGATGCCCTGGGTATAACTGCGTCATTCACAGCTTGTAAATCTTGGACCATACGCCATTCCCCGTTTGCTTTCCTAACAGGAAATAAGGGTGTGTTACATGGTGAATCAGGAGATTCTGTTAGGACTCCTTCCTTAAGTAAGGCTGCTATTATAGGTTTGATTCCTATTTCTGCATCCTTCCTTAAGGGATACTGTCTTTTTTGAGGTCTAAATGCTGATTTTGGCGTAATAATAACTGGTCCTGCTGTACGAATAAGTCCTACATCTGATTTTCCTGTTGACCAGAGAATCTCTGGTATGTCTCGCAAGGCTTTTTCCTCTTCCTCTAGTAAGAGTGTTACTCAGCTATCCTCACTTGCCTGTGAGTGCACAGCTGGGTGCGTTTGTGTTATCCAATTCAATTTCTGCTTTTGTACTCCTTGTTCAGAGAGTTCTAACTCTGTCTGTTTTTCCCACCTCGTGACTTTTTCTCCTAGGTCTGCCCACTTCAAATTTCTATCTTTAGTTAAGCTGACATCTGGTAATCGATTAGATTTGTAAAGTGCTAGGAATTCCTGGGGTAATGAACAGCTTACTACACTGTTTCCTTCTGTGTCCCAGTACAAATTCCATAATACTAACCTGTTAGCATGGTTTCTAAACAGTTCTTGCTCATATTCTTTATTAGGTCCTGGTCTGCTACAGTAATACAGAGTGCAATGTAACAAATGCTGTTTATCAGTGCCAAGGGAGGGGGATTTACTGATGGCTACATTCATCAGTTCTTCAGTTACTGCCCCTGGACCAGTCATAACTAAGTCCTGGCTGTACCAATAAAATGTTTCACCCTCCGGTCGCACTACAAAGGTATCCATTTGTCGCTGTGCTTCCATACCCCGCATAGTTGGAATTACGGTTATGCCAAATATCTGCATTAAATCTCTGCCCAAGAGATTCACTGGGCATTTTGCAGAAACAACAATTTTGCTTTTCTGGGTCATCCCTGAAACTGGATCAGTTATCATTACGTTGTGGGAGAGTGGCTCCCGATACAGCTGTCCATTAGCTGCTTTCACTAATATGTAGTCTAGTGATTCCGAATTTTCTGGTAGTTTGGAAGGATGTATCAGGGTCTGTGAAGCCCCTGAGTCACACAGGAATTTGACTTCCCTCCCCTCTACCAGAAGTGTAACTTCCAGTTTTGTGTCTGCTAAGTAGAGCTCTAAGCTCAGTAATGCTAAGTCCAAAACTTCATTTAGTCCATTATCTATGAATTCCTGTACATCCTCTATGCCTTCTGTCACATCCTCTACTCTTTCTACCACATTTACATTTGTCTTTTCCTGTTTTTCCCTGTCCAATGATTCCTGACTATCATATAGTCATTCCTCACCCTCCTTATCTTCCGTGGTTACCTTCTTATTTAGCCTGCAATCCCTTGCTAAATGTCCCTTTTTCCCCGCATTTGAAACATTCACCCCTTTTCTTTCTTTCTTCAAAGTCTTCTGATCGTTTATCAGACTGTTCGTTTCCCTGGGTATTTTTCTTACCCTTCTTCCCAGCTTGTACTATAAAGACTTCTGATACATCTTCTACTGCAAATACTTGAGTTTTCTTTTTCTTTTTACTATTAAAATGCCTTTTAGCATGTCTTGCATATTCAAGTAAGGACTGTAATCTACCTGTACGATGATTTACCATGTGCTCTGTAATAAAGCTGCTAATGGGCACAATACTGCCTTTTAAAAATGCATTTTTCAGCAGTTGCTCATATGGGGAATCTTCAGGTACCTGCATTCAATAATAGTTGTTAAAACATTCTAGCAATCTGGCATAATATCTATCAACAGTTTCACCTTCTTGTTGTATGCATTGATTAATGCAAGTCCAATCAGCCCTAGGCTTCCATTTCTCAGAGATTTGGTCTGTCAGACCTTTCACTCTATTGTCCAGTTCTGCGTTACTATGTGGGAGTGGTCTAAGCTCTGCGTCACGGGGATTCCAGTTGCCACTGATCATGTGCCAATCTGGACCCACGATTTGTCTAACTACTTTCTCTACTTCTTCTCCATTCAAATGGTAACTTAACCTCATGCCCTGTAAGTCTTCTAAGAATTTTTGAAAAACTTTTGGATGGGGAATTCCCAACTAGAAGAGTCGGATCCTGTCCTGCCTGCCCTGCCTGCGGATTTGGTACTTCTATGAGTGGACATATCTCTTCCTCACTCATAGCTCGTGAATTTCTATTTATTTCACACAGTTCAATATCCCCTCTCAAGTTGTGTGCTCGAGACCTGGTCTTGATAGGATCCCTGACAAACGGTTTTGATTTTGCAGAAACAGCTGGGTATAGCGGGGGTGGATCAGCTTGTCCACTCACTTCATATTCTGGTAAGGGAAATGGAGGGGGAGGAAGAGGGGCTGTTGCTATTACCAAGTTATCATCTTCTTTATCTAAGAACATTGCTTTTGAATTTTTAATCTTTTGTTCCCTATGGTTTGCTTCCTCAAGCCACCTGTGTGCCTGAGGGACTCCTAATTGTCGTTGCCTTTTAAGCTGACCTTTTGCGTCTGTTTTAAGTTGTCTAACAAGTTTAATAAGTGAAGATTTATCTAAATTACCATCAAATTTGTACTTATCAACCCATTTTGTATAATACTTAACATTATCGGCATGCTATAATTGCATATATTTCCCGTCTTCGGTTAGGGGTGGGTCTCGGGAACTTTTCGTGCACTGATTTCCCATGCTGCCTTAGCCAAGTTAAAAATTGTTACGTAACCCTTCTTATCACGTGATACCACAATTTTACACCTTTTCACAGTTTATCTAGAATAACTGTCTAACTATTCTGTTTCCCTGATCTATGACAAGACAGCAATCTTTTTGCCCCTGATCTGCACATGCAAATCTCCCTGACAAAATAGTACTGTAACAAGTCCCTAATCTAAAACAGAGAAAAGGTAAATTCCTCCTTACCTGACCCTCCGTGAGTTGATCCACCGGAACGTTGACTCATCCTCCAATCCCAGATCAGAAACAGTGGCTGGCCTCTTTCAAACGACAATTTAGTCGGAGGTCTTTCAAGACAGAAGAGCCGATGTGGCCACTTCTCCGTACGGGTACATGACACCGGGCCCAATTCTGACCTGGGCCTAGAGTGAGAGGTAGTTTCCAGTCCGAAGGACCAAACTGTAAAAGGAAAAATATACTTTAAAAATTATCAAAACATGGTAGGTTCAGGTTAAGGCACTTTAATCTTGCAGCAAGGAGACAAAAACGTGCTAATACAGAGTTTGTCTAACTAAAACCAGGAAATGCTTACATTTTTATCTACTTTCTAATAAGACATTGCCTACCAAGCTGATGTAGTGAATCACAAGTTTTGTCATCATCATTTAGTAATAATTATTTTCACAATATTCTGCTGATTTATCAATTTTTGTGAGAAACTTCCTAAGAAAAAAAACATTGCCTTGGCTACCACTGGTTAGATACATGCAATGTTACCATTCAAGGTACTATGGTTAATTCAAGCACAAAGCGGGTAGTTCATTTCTCTAACAATCCTTTGTCTACACTATCTCTAAACTTCTGCAGCTGCACATGTTCTCATACTTCAAACAGAGCTGATTGTTTAAAATTATTACATTTACAGGATATAGCATTGTTCCTTTATTTTTCTCTTGACCTAGCAGATAACCACCTGCTTCTCAAGTACATTTCCAAAAGGCATAAACATGAATATTGCTGTGCTAGCAATTACTAGGTCAGAGGGCATCTTGCAAGTCTCAGAAAGCACACTGCAGTTTCAAAAAGCATCTTTTCAATCACGTATAAAACTCAACTATATATAAAACAGTGCATATAAAATAGAATGAAAAACGTGTTAACTTATTTAGTTTCTAATTAGCATTAAGCATACACACATTAATACATATTTTCTGACACAAACCATCTGATTAAGTAGGAAGTAGCATAGCTGAAATATTTACTTACCCTCTGATGATGTAGGATACAGCTTAGCTGTAATATATACTTACCATTGAATGATGTAAGACATAGAATAGATGGAAGATATTCAAACCATCTGAATAAGTAAAATTTAGCATAGCTGAAATATTTACTTACCATCTGAAGATGTAGGATACAGCTTAGCTGGAATATATACTTACCATTGGATGATGTAAGACATAGAATAGAAGGCAGATATTCAAACCATCTGATTAAGTAGGAAGTAGCATAGTGAAATATTTACTTACACTCTGATGATGTAGGATACAGCATCACTGGAATATATACTTACCATTGGATGATGTAAGACATAGGATAGCTTTAAAATATTCAAACCATCTGATTAAGTAGGAATTAGCATAGCTGAAATATATACATACCATCTGATGATGTAGGATACAGCTTAGCTGGAATATATACTTACCATTGGATGATGTAAGACATAGAATAGCATGAAGATACTCAAACCATCTGAATAAGTAGGAAGTAGCATAGCTGAAATATTTACTTACCATCTTATGATGTAGGATACAACTTATCTGGAATATATACTTACCACTGGATGATGTAAGACATAGAAAAGCTGGAAGATATTCAAACCATCTGATTAAGTAGGAAATAGCATAGCTGAAATATTTACTTACCATCTGATGATGTAGTATACAGCTTAGCTGGAATATATACTTACCATTGCATGATGTAAGACATAGAATAGCTTGAAGATATTCAAACCATCTGATTAAGTAGGAATTAGCATAGCTGAAATATTTACTAACCATCTTATGATGTAGGATACAACTTATCTGGAATATATACTTACCATTGGATGATCTAGCATAGCTAGAATGTTTATTGACAATTTGATGATGTTGGCCATACCTAGTTCGGAATATATTCTTCGTATTTCATGCTGTCAGACATAGGTCACCTGAGAAATATACATACCATCTATTGACGTCAAACTTCAATTTGCTGGAATCAATGCCTGCCATCTAATGATGTCACACATAGCACAACTGGAATATAGGTTTAACATTTTTTGGTATAGGACTCAGCTGTCATACATACTTACTATCTGATGATAAAGGACATAGCACAGATGGAATATATACTTACCTTCTGGTGATGTAGCACATACTTTAGCTTGAATATATACTTACCAGCTGGACTATAAACTCATCACTTGATGATGTCAGATATAGGAAACCTGCAATATATACTTACCATCTGATGATGTAGGATACAGCCTGGCTGGAATATATACTTACCACTTGATGATGTAACACAAAGAACAGCTGGAAGATATTCAAACCATCTGATTAAGTAGGAAGTACCATAGCTGAAATATTTACTTAGCATCTGAAGATGTAGGATACAGCTTAGCTGGAATATATACTTACCATTGGATGATGTAAGACATAGAATAGCTGGAAGATATTCAAACCATCTGATTAAGTAGGAAGTAGGATAGCTGAAATATTTATTTACCATCTGATGATGTAGGATACAGCTTAGCTGGAATATATACTTACCATTGGATGATTTAAGACATAGAATAGCTGGAAGATATTCAAATCATCTGATTAAGTAGGAAGTAGGATAGCTGAAATATTTATTTACCATCTGATGATGTAGAATACAGCTTAGCTGGAATATATACTTACCATTGGATAATGTAAGACATAGAATAGCTGGAAGATATTCAAACCATCTGATTAAGTAGGAAGTAGCATAGATAAAATATTTACTTACCATCTGATGATGTAGGATACAGCTTAGCTCTAATACATACTTACAATTAGATGACATAAGACACAGGATAGCTGGAAGATATTCAAACCATCTGATTAAGCAGGAAATAGCATAGTTGAAATATTTACTTACCATCTGATGATGTAGGATATAGCTTAGCTGGAATTTATATTTACCATTAGATGATGTAAGACATAGAATAGCTGGAATATATTCAATCATCTGATTAAGTAGGAAGTAGGATAGCTGAAATATTTACTTACCATCTGATGATGTAGGATACAACTTAGCTGGAATATATACTTACCATTGGATGATGTAAGACATGGAATAGCTGGAAGATATTCAAACCATCTGATTAAGTAGGAAGTAGCATAGCTGAAATATTTACTTACCAACTGATGATGTAGGATACAGCTTACTTGGAATATATACTTACCATTGGATGATGTAAGACATAGAATAGCTGGAAGATGTTCAAACCATCTCATTAAGTAGGCATTAAGTAGGAAGCAGCATAGCTGAGGATACAGCTTAGCTCAAATATATACTTCCCATTAGATGATGTAACACAAAGAATAGCTGGAAGATATTCAAACCATCTGATTAAGTAGGAAATAGCATAGCAGAAATGTTTACTTACCATCTGATGATGTATGAAAAAGCTCAGCTGGAATATATACTTAACATTGGATAATGTAAGACATAAAATAGCCGGAAGATATTCAAATCATCTGATTAAGTAGGAAATAGCATAGCTGAAATATTTAGTTACCATCTGATGATGTTGGATACAGCTTACCTGGAATATATACTTACCATTGGATGATGTAAGACATAGACTAGATGGAAGATATTCAAAGCATCTGATTAAGTATGAAATAGCACAGCTGAAATATTTACTTACCATCTGATGATGTAGGATACAGCTTAGCTAGAATATATGCTTACCATTGGATGATGTAAGACATGGAATAGCTGGAAGATATTCAAACCATCTGATTAAGTAGGAAGTAGCATAGCTGAAATATTTACTTACCATCTGGTGATGTAGGATACGGCTTAGCTGGAATATATACTTACCCTTGGATAATGTAAGACATAGAATAGCTGGAAGATATTCAAACCATCTGAATAAGTAAAATTTAGCATAGCTGAAATATTTACTTACCATCTGAAGATGTAGGATACAGCTTAGCTGGAATATATACTTACCATTGGATGATGTAAGACATAGAATAGAAGGCAGATATTCAAACCATCTGATTAAGTAGGAAGTAGCATAGTGAAATATTTACTTACACTCTGATGATGTAGGATACAGCATCGCTGGAATATATACTTACCGTTGGACAATGTAAGACATAGAATAGCTGGAAGATATTCAAACCATCTGATTAAGTAGGAAGTAGCATAGCTGAAATATTTACTTACCATCTGAAGATGTAGGATACAGCTTAGCTGGAATATATACTTACCATTGGATGATGTAAGACATAGAATAGAAGGCAGATATTCAAACCATCTGATTAAGTAGGAAATAGCATAGCTGAAATGTTTACTTACCATCTGATGATGTAGGATACAGCAAAGCTGGAATATATAATTACCATGGGATGATGTAAGACATAGAATAGCTGAAGATATTCAAACCATCTGATTAAGTAGGAAGTAGCAAAGCTGAAATATTTACTTTAGTTATGCCTAGGAGTTTGGTTGTTTGGTCCGGGGAGATAAGGGTGCCATTGTTAGATGTGAGAGAGAAGTTAATAGGGGGGATTCGTCTGTAGGTAGGAAGAGAAGTAGTTTAGTTTTTTTAGGGTTTAGAAGCAGGCAGTGATTAGAGAACCATTGCTCTATGGTAGTAAAAGTGTTTTGGGTGAGGTAGTGTAAGTTATTTTGGTTGGAGGCAGAACAAATGATGGTAGTATCGTCAGCGTATTGAATACAAGTAGATAGTGGGGTGACATGGTGTAGCTCGTTGATAAAGATGGAAAATAAAAGGGGACCTAGGATGGAGCCCTGAGGAACACCTAGAGAGGTCGGTAGGAGCTCTGAAAGATTGTTGTTCCATTGTACTGCTTGTTTCCTATTTTGAAGGTAGGAAGTAAACCAGTTAAGTGCAATACTATCGAGAGAAAGGGATTTTAGGTGATGCAGGAGTAGTTGGTGATTCACCATGTCAAAAGCTTTAGATAGGTCGACAAAGAAGGCTGATGAAAGAAGATTGTTGTTTCGGTTGTTATTAATGGAATCGATAAAGGATAGTAAGGCTGTGGTGGTACTATGGTAGGGACGAAATCCATGTTGGCAGTTTGCTAGGAGATTATTTTGAAGGAGGTGATTAAGTAGCTGTTTATGGATGCATTTCTCCATTATTTTTGCAATAGGAGATAGAAGCGCAATTGGGCGGTAGTTTGAGTATTCAAAGGAATCCCCACCTTTAAAGAGTGGGATGATGTGGGAGATTTTCCAGAGTGAAGGTATGGTACTTTCTTTTATGGTTCTGTTAATTAGTAGAGAGATTGGGTAGGCAACTGCTTTAGCTCCTAGCTGGAGATATTCTGCTGGGATTTTGTCGGCTGAGGGAGTGGAAGGTTTAAGTTTTTGAAGTAGGTATAGAATATATGACGTGGGTATGGGTTTGAGATGAAATGGTGGTGGGGTGCAGTTATGGATGCCTAGTAAAGCAGGGTCAGGGCTTTGTTGGTTGGCTAGATTGAGTATTGTCAAAGTGAAAAAGTTATTAAAGGCATTAGCAGTATTTAAGGGTGAGTCAGGGTGGGAGCCTGTTGGGCTAGGAGTTTCTACTTTGCCGGGGGATAGTAGTGTGTTTATTGTATTCCAGAATTTCTGTGGCTGATGTTGGGAGGAACTTTGTAGCTGGGTGTAAAAATTTTTTTTATCGTGTAAGATAGCTAGTTTAGTTAGGTTTCTTTTTTGTTTGTAATTAAGGTGGTCAAGTGAGTCTTTAGTGGTACGCCATTTAGTCCAGGCTTTGTTTCTACTAAGCATAAGTTGTTTAGTGTTTGTTGTAAGCCATTTTGCAGTTCTAGATT
>NC_056727.1:615909415-616004847 GCF_019279795.1 Protopterus annectens | reverse complement strand
TCATGTAAGTATATATTTCAGCTATGCTATTTACTTCTTAATCAGATGGTTTGAATATCTTCCAGCTATTATATGTCTTACATCATCCAATGGTAAGTATATATTCCAGCTAAGCTGTATCCTACATCATCAGATGGTAAGTAAATATTTCAACTATGCTACTTCCTACTTAATCAGATGGTTTGAATATCTTCCAACTATTCCATGTCTTGCATCAACCAGTGGTAAGTATATATTCCAGCTAAGTTGTATCCTACATCATCTAAGTAAATATTTAAGCTATGCTACTTCCTACTTAATCCGATGGTTTGAATATCTTCCAGCAATTCTATGTCTTACATTATCCAATGATAAGTATATATTCCAGCTAAGCTCTATCCTATATCATAAGAAGGTAAGTAAATATTTCAGCTATCCTACTTCCTACTTAATCAGAAGGTTTGAATTTCTTCCAGCTATTCTATGTCTTACATTATCCACTGGTAAGTATATATTCCAGCTAAGCTGTATCCTACATCATCAGATGGTAAGTAAATATTTCAGCTATGCTACTTCATACTTAATCCGATGGTTTGAGTATCTTCCAGCTATTCTATGTCTTACATTATCCAATGGTAAGTATATATTCCAGCTAAGCTGTATATTACATCAGCAGAGGGTAAGTAAATATTTCAGCTATGCTACTTCCTACTTAATCATATGGTTTGAATTTGTTCCAGCTATTCTATGTCTTACATCATCCAATGGTAAGTATATATTCCAGCTAAACTGTATCCTACATCATCAGATGGTAAGTAAATATTTCAGCTATGCTATTTCCTACTTAATCAGATGATTTAAATATCTTCCGGCTATTTTGTCTTACATTAATCAATGGTAAGTATATATTCCAGGTGAGCTGTATCCTACATCATCAGATGGTAAGTAAATATTTCTGCTATCCTATTTCCTACTTAATCAGATGGTTTGAATATCTTCTGGCTATTTCATGTCTTACATTACTCAATGGTAAGTATGGTAAGTATATATTCCAGCTGAGCTGTATCCTACATCATCAGATGGTAAGTAAATATTTCAGCTATGCTATTTTCTACTTAATCAGATGGTTTGAATATCTTCCAGCTATTCTTTGTGTTATGTCTTCTAATGGTAAGTATATATTTGAGCTAAGCTGTATCCTACATCATCATCAGATGGTAAGTAAATATTTCAGCTATGCTACTTCCTACTAAATCAGATGGTTTGAATATCTTCCAGCTCTTGTATGTCTTACATCATCCAATGGTAAGTATATATTCCAGCTAAGCTGTGTTCTACATCATCAGAGGGTAAGTAAATACTTCAGCTATGCTACTTCCTACTTAATCAGATGGTTTGGATATCTTCCAAATATTCCATTTTGTACAATATCCAGTGGTAAGTATATATTCCAGCTAAGCTGCATTCTACATCATCAGATGGTAAGTAAATATTTCAGCTATGCTACTTCCTACTAAATCAGATGGTTTGAATATCTTCAAGCTATTCTATGTCTTACATCATCCAATGGTAAGTAGATATTCCAGATAAGCTGCATCCTTCATCATCAGAGGGTAAGTACATATTTCAGCTATGCTACTTCTCCTTAATCTGTTGGTTTGAATATCTTCCAGCAATTCTATGTCTTACATTGTCCAATGAAAAGTGCCCGTTCAATTCTCAGTTAGAGCGTCTTCTGTATAACGATATGCGTGAATGGGCGTTCCTTCGTTGAAGGTTGTGCTTTTGGCCCGGCAAGCCAGTACTTAAAAATCTACTGCCAATTATTAGCGGACCGGAGTTCATCTGTGTCAACCCCTAACCAGGAAATGCCGAAAGACGCAAACAAACAAGCATATATTCCAGCTAAGCTGTATCTTACATCATCAGACAGTAAATAAATATTTCAGCTATGCTACTTAATCCGAAGGTTTGAATATCTTCGAGCTATTCTGTGTCTTACATTATCCAGTGGTAAGTATATATTCCAGCTAAGCTGTATCCTACATCATCATTTCAGCTATGCTACTTCCTACTTAATCCGATGGTTTGGATATCTTCCAGCTATTCTATGTCTTACATTATCCAATGGTAAGTAAATATTCTAGCTAAGATGTATCGTATATCATCAGAGGGTAAGTAAATATTTCAGCTATGCTATTTCCTACTTAATCAGATGGTTGGAATATCTTCTGGCTATTTTATGTCTTACATTATTCAATGGTAAGTATGGTAAGTATATATTACAGCTAAGCTGTATCCTACATCATCATATGGTAAGTAAATATTTCAGCTATGCTATTTCCTACTTAATCAGATGGTTTGAATATCTTCCGGCTATTTTATGTTTTACATTATCCAATGGTAAGTATATATTCCAGCTAAGCTGTATCCTACATCATCAGAAGGTAAGTAAATATTTCAGCTATGCTACTTCCTACTTAATCAGATGGTTTGAATTTCTTCCAGCTATTCTATGTCTTACATCATCCAATGCTAAGTATATATTCCAGCTAAGCTTTATCCTACATCATCTGATGGTAAGTAAATATTTTCAGCTATGCTGTTTTCTACTTAATCAGATGGTTTGAATATCTTCTGGCTATTTTATGTCTTACATTATTCAATGGTAAGTATGGTAATTATATATTCCAGCTAAGCTGTATCCTACATCATCAGATGGTAAGTAAATATTTCAGCTATGCTATTTCCTACTTAATCAGATGGTTTGAATATCTTCCGGCTATTTTATGTCTTACATCATCCAATGGTAAGTATATATTCCAGCTAAGCTGTATCCTACATCATCAGAGGGTAAGTAAATATTTCAGCTATCCTACTTCTTACTTAATCGGATGGTTTGAATTTCTTCCAGCTATTCTATGTCTTACATTATCCAATGGTAAGTATATATTCCAGCTAAGCTGTATGGTACATCATCAGAGGGTAAGTAAATATTTCAGTTATGCTACTTCCTACTTAATCAGATGGTTTGAATATCTTCCAGCTATTCTATGTCTTACATTATCCAGTGGTAAGTATATATTCCAGCTGAGCTGTATCCTACATCATCAGATGGCAAGTAAATATTTCTGCTATGCTATTTCCTACTTAATCAGATAGTTTGAATATCTTCCAGCTATTCTTTGTGTTACATCATCCAATGGAAAGTATATATTCCCACTAAGCTGTATCCTATATCATCAGATGGTAAGTAAATATTTCAGCTATGCTATTTCCTACTTAATCAGATGGTTTGAATATCTTCCGGCTATTTTATGTCTTACATTACTCAATGGTAAGTATGGTAAGTATATATTCCAGCTAAGCTGTATCCTACATCATCAGATGGTAAGTAAATATTTCAGCTATACTATTTTCTACTTAATCAGATGGTTTGAATATCTTCCAGCTATTCTTTGTGTTACGTCTTCTAATGGTAAGTATATATTCGAGCTAAGCTGTATCCTACATCATCATCAGATGGTAAGTAAATATTTCAGCTATGCTACTTCCTACTAAATCAGATGGTTTGAATATCTTCCAGCTCTTCTATGTCTTACATCATCCAATGGTAAGTATATATTCCAGCTAAGCTGTGTTCTACATCATCAGAGGGTAAGTAAATACTTCAGCTATGCTACTTCCTACTTAATCAGATGGTTTGAATATCTTCGAACTATTCCATTTCGTACATCATCCAATGGTAAGTATATATTCCAGCTAAGCTGTATTCTACATCAGCAGAGGGTAAGTAAATATTTCAGCTATCCTACTTCCTACTTAATCAGATGGTTTGAATATCTTGTAGCTATTTCATGTCTTACATTATCCAATGGTAAGTATATATTCCAGCTAAGCTGTACCTACATCATCAGAGGGAAAGTAAATATTTCAGCTATGCTATTTCCTACTTAATCAGATGGTTTGAATATCTTCCAGCTATTTTATGTCTTACATTATCCAATGGTAAGTATATATTCCAGCTGAGCTGTATCCTACATCATCAGATGGTAAGTAAATATTTCTGCTATGCTATTTCCTACTTAATCAGATGGTTTGAATATCTTCCAGCTATTCTTTGTGTTACATCATCTAATGGTAAGTATATATTCGAGCTAAGCTGTATCCTACATCATCATCAGATGGTAACTAAATATTTCAGCTATGCTACTTCCTACTTAATGAGATGGTTTGAACATCTTCCAGCTATTCTATGACTTATATCATCCAACGGTAAGTATATATTCCAGCTAACCTGTATCCTACATCATCAGATGGTAAGTAAATATTTCAGCTATGCTACTTCCTACTTAATCAGATGGTTTGAATATCTTCCAACTATTCCATGTCTTACATGATCCAATGGTAAGTATATATTCCAGTTAAGCTGTATCCTACATCATCAGATGGTAAGGAAATATTTCAGCGATCCTACTTCCTACTTTATCAGATGGTTTGAATATCTTCCAGCTATTCTATGTCTTACATCATCCAATGGTGAGTACATACTCTAGCTAAGCTGTATGCTACATCATCAGAGGGTAAGTAAATATTTCAGTTATGCTACTTCCTACTTAATCAGATGGTTTGAATATCTTTCAGCTATTCTATGTCTTACATTATCCAATGGTCAGTATATATTCCAGCTAAGCTGTATCCTACATCATCAGATGGTAAGTAGATATTTCAGCTATGCTACTTCCTACTTAATCAGATGGTTTGAATATCTTTCAGCTATTCTATGTCTTACATTATCCAATGGTAAGTATATATTCCAGCTAAACTGTGTTCTACATCATCAGAGGGTAAGTAAATACTTGAGCTATGCTACTTCCTACTTAATCAGATGGTTTGAATATCTTCCAACTATTCCATTTCTTACATTATCCAATGGTAAGTATATATTCCAGCTAAGCTGTATTCTACATCATCAGAGGGTAAGTAAATATTTCAGCTATCCTACTTCCTACTTAATCAGATGGTTTGAATATCTTCAAGCTATTCTATGTCTTACATCATCCAATGGTAAGTATATATTCCAGATAAGCTGTATCCTACATCATCAAAGGGTAAGTATATATTTCAGCTATGCTACTTCCTACTTAATCCGATGGTTTGAATATCTTCCAGCTATTCTATGTCTTACATTATCCAATGATAAGTTGCCCGTTCATTTCTTAGTTAGAGCGTCTTCTGTATAGTGACATGCGTGAATGGGAGTTCCTTTGTTGAAGGTTATGCTTTAGGCATGGCAAGCCAGTACTTAAAAATCTAATACCAATCATTAGTGGAGCGGAGTTCCGCTGTGTCAAACCCTAACTGGGAAAAGCCAAAAGACACAAACAAACAAGTATATATTCCAGCTAAGATGTATCCCACATCATCAGAGGGTAAGTAAATATTTCTGCTATTCTACTTCTTACTTAATCAGATGGTTTGAACTTCTTCCAGCTATTCTATCTCTTACATCATCCAATGGTAAGTACATATTCCAGCTAAGCTGTATTCTACATCATCAGAGGGTACGTAAATATTTCAGCTATCCTACTTCCTACTTAATCAGATGGTTTGAATATCTTCAAGCTATTCTATGTCTTACATCATCCAATGGTAAGTATATATTCCAGATAAGCTGTATCCTTCATCATCAGAGGGTAAGTACATATTTCAGCTATGCTACTTCCTACTTAATCTGATGGTTTGAATATCTTTCAGCTATTCTGTGTCTTACATTATCCAGTGATAAGTTGCCCATTCAATTCTAAGTTATAGCGTCTTCTGTATAGCGACATTCGTGAATGGGCGTTCCTTCGTTGAAGGTTGTGCTTTTGGCCCGGAAAGCCAGTACTTAAAAATCTACTGTCAATCATTAGCAGACCGGAGTTCAGCTGTGTCGACCCCTAACTGGGAAAAGCCGAAAGACACAAACAAACAAGTATATATTCCAGCTAAGCTGTATCCTACATCATCAGACAGTAAGTAAATATTTCAGCTATGCTACTTCCTACTTAATCCGATGGTTTGAATATCTTCGAGCTATTCTGTGTCTTACATTATCCATTGGCAAGTATATTCCAGCTAAGCTGTATGCTACATCATCAGAGTGTAAGTAAATATTTCAGTTATGCTACTTCCTACTTAATCAGATGGTTTGAATATCTTCCGGCTATTTTATGTCTTACATTATTCAATGGTAAGTATGGAAAGTATATATTCCAGCTAAGCTGCATCCTACATCATCAGATGGTAAGTAAATATTTCAGATATACTATTTCCTACTTAATCAGATAGTTTGAATATCTTCCAGCTATTCTTTGTGTTACATCTTCTAATGGTAAGTATATATTCTAGCTAAGCTGTATCCCACATCATCATCACATAGTAAGTAAATATTTCAGCAATGCTACTTCATACTAAATCAGATGGTTTGAATATCTTCCAACTATTCCATGTCTTCCATTATCCAGTGGTAAGTATATAATTTAGCTAAGCTGTATTCTATATCATCAGAGGGTAAGTAAATATGTCAGCTATCCTACTTCCTACTTAATCAGATGGTTTGAATATCTTCAAGCTATTCTATGTCTTACATCATCTAATGGTAAGTATATATTCCAGATAAGCTGTATCCTACATCATCAAAGGGTAAGTACATATTTCAGCTATGCTACTTCCTACTTAATCCGATGGTTTGAATATCTTCCAGCTATTCTATGTCTTACATTATCCAATGATAAGTTGCCCGTTCAATTCTCAGTTAGAGTGTCTTCTGTATAGCGACATGCATGAATGGGCGTTCCTTCGTTGAAGGATGTGCTTTAGGCATGGCAAGCCAGTACTTAAAAATCTGCTGCCAATCATTAGTGGACCGGAGTTCCACTGTGTCGACCCCTAACCGGGAAAAGCCGAAAGACACAAACAAACAAGTATATATTCCAGCTAAGCTGTATCCTACATCATCAGAGGGTAAGTAAATATTTCAGCTATCCTACTTCCTACTTAATCGGATGGTTTGAATTTCTTCCAGCTATTCTATCTCTTACATCATCCAATGGTAAGTATATATTCCAGCTAAGCTGTGTTCTGCATCATCAGAGGGTAAGTAAATACTTCAGCTATGCTACTTCCTACTTAATCAGATGGTTTGAATATCTTCCAACTATTCCATTTCTTACATTATCCAATGGTAAGTATATATTCTAGCTAAGCTGTATCCTACATCATCAAAGGGTAAGTACATATTTCAGCTATGCTACTTCCTACTTAATCCGATGGTTTGAATATCTTCCAGCTATTCTATGTCTTACATTATCCAATGATAAGTGCCCGTTCAATTCTCAGTTAGAGCATCTTCTGTATAACGACATGTGTGAATGGGCGTTCCTTCGTTGAAGGTTGTGCTTTTGGCCCGGCAAGCCAGTACTTAAAAATCTACTGCCAATCATTAGCAGACCGGAGTTCAGCTGTGTCGACCCCTAACCGGGAAAAGCCGAAAGACACAAACAAACAAGCATATATTCCAGCTAAGCTGTATCTTACATCATCAGACAGTAAGTAAATATTTCAGCTATGCTACTTAATCCGAAGGATTGAATATCTTCGATTTATTCTGTGTCTTACATTATCCAATGGTAAGTACAGCTAAGCTGTATCCTACATCATCAAAGGGTAAGTAAATATTTCAGTTATGCTACTTCCTACTTAATCAGATGGTTTGAATATCTTCCAGATATTCTATGTCTTACATTATCCAGTGATAAGTATATATTCCAGCTGAGCTGTATCCTACATCATCAGATGGCAAGTAAATATTTCTGCTATCCTATTTCTTACTTAATCAGATAGTTTGAATATCTTCCAGCTATTCTTTGTGTTACATCATCTAATGGTAAGTATATATTCCAGCTAAGCTGTAGCCTACATCACCATCAGATGGTAAGTATATTTCAGCTATGCTACTTCCTACTTAATGAGTTGGTTTGAACATCTTCCAGCTATTCAATGTCTTACATTATCAAATGGTAAGTATATACTCAAGCTAAGCTGTATCCTACATCATCAGATGTTAAGTAAATATTTCAGCTATGCTATGTCCTACTTAATCAGATGGTTTGAATATCTTCCAGCTATTTCATGTCTTGCATCATCCAGTGGTAAGTATATATTCCAGCTAAGTTGTATCCTACATCATCAGATGGTAAGTAAATATTTCAGCTATCCTACTTCCTACTTAATCAGATCGTTTGCATATCTTCCAGCTATTATATGTCTTACATTATCCAATGGTAAGTATGTATTCCAGCTAAGCTGTATCCTACATCATCATATGGTAAGTAAATATTTCAGCTATGCTATTTACTTCTTAATCAGATGGTTTGAATATCTTCCAGCTATTCTATGTCTTACATCATCCAATGGTAAGTATATATTCCAGCTAAGCTGTATCCTACATCATCATATGGTAAGTAAATATTTCAGCTATGCTACTTCCTACTTATTCAGATGGTTTGAATATCTTCCAGCTATTCTATGTCTCACATAATCCAGTGGTAAGTATATATTCCAGCTAAGCTGTATCCTACATCATCAGATGGTAAGTAAATATTTCAGCTATGCTACTTCCTACTTAATCAGATGGTTTGAATATCTTCCAGCAATTCTATGTCTTACACAATAAAATGTTAATATTCCAGCTAAGCTGTAACCTACATCATCAGAGGGTAAGTAAATATTTCATCTATGCTACTTCCTACTTAATCAGATGGTTTAAATATCTTCCAGCTATTCTATGTCTTACATTATCCATTGATAAGTATATATTCCAGTGAAGATGTATCCTACAGCATCAGAGGGTAAGTAAATATTTCAGTTATGCTACTTCCTACTTAATCAGATGGTTTGAATATCTTCCAGCTATTCTACGACTTACATTATCCAATGGTAAGTATATATTCCAGCTAAGCTGTATTCTACATCATCAGATGGTAAGTAAATATTTCAGCTATGCTACTTCCTACTTAATCAGAGGGTTTGAATTTCTTCCAGCTATTCTATGTCTTACATTATAAAATGGTACCACCTTTAACATTCCTATAAGAAAAGTGCAGTCCGGGTCTGAACTGTCTGCAAACAGCTACAGTTAACGTTGAACCTAACACCACTCTTAAGTATTCAACTCCGGTACCACCTTTAACATTCCTATAAGAAAAGTGCAGTCCGGGTCTGAACTGTCTGCAAACAGCTACAGTTAACTTTGAGTATGTGTCTAGCTGTTTGAGCCAATCTTCATTTTCCCCTGGAGAGCACTGTGCTTTGGCTGTAAGCAGCCCCCACCACACACACACACACACACACACACACACATCTTCCACTTTCTCTTATTTCCTTCTGTTAGCAAATAGTATCAATAACTGATCAATACTGTGTGTTTGTTTATTTAAACTATACCACAGTAGCCTACTGATACAAGGTTATCCTGGTTTTCCACCTGAGAAATTAAGACAAGACTTACAGTTTCAGAGCAGTCCTTGGTCAATTGTGATTGTTCTTAACACATACTTGTCTTGCTTTGGCTCATTAGCAGCAGTACAAAGAACTGCCTGCTCACACCCTTGTTCTCCCCTCCCCTTCCCTGTTTATTACCTTAAAGGAAAATAACGGGATATCAAATCAAATATCTCTACCTGATGTCTCTCTAAAATCCTATTATGTGATACAGCCTCAAAAAAACATAACCACAGCTTTAAAAAAAAATCCACTATTCTCTTTTACTGCTTAGGCTTCATACTTTTCTGTACTGTTTGACTTTCAGTTTTAAAACCAAGATGAAAACTGTCTAGTCGTCTCTTAAATAATGATGTCACATCTGCCATAGCTCTTGCTGAAGATCCTGGGAGGTTTCCTCCCCCAAAGTGACGTAAACACTGCCTTATTTGCATGCTGTACAGAATCCCTGTGATCCTCCCACATTGTGATGTCAACACTGCCTTTCCCAGCCCACTGTTAACCTAATAAATGGACTAGGTGCTGTGTGGAACTCCTTTTCTGTGTTAGCAAATCTGGTCGACTCTATTCATGTGAAGCACTTCTTCTTCACCAGCGTTTTGCTACTTCATAAGTAAGGTAAGTCTTATTACTTCTTAATAGTGTATCCTAAATGTAATCTGTCCCTGTTTCTATGCCTCCTAGCCCTGATATTGTGTCCTCCCAACTTTTTAATTGCACATTAGTGGAGTTAATCTTTTCTGTTTATAAGGGTGCCATGCTTCCTTTCACAGCTGCATTTTAGCTTAGCCTACTTATTTTCATTTTGATCCAGGGTTTATATTTCCCGGTTATGTTTAATGCTGGTCTTTTGTATTCTTGAGTTGGCCTGTGTTTCTGTGCTTGCTGCCTTTGGGTTTCCTTCTGAAGTAAGTGTATTGCTGCTTGTAGTAATTGTATTACTGTCTAGTGTTTTAGTTGCTTGCTGGTGTTTTAAAAACTATGCTGTATTTGTAGCTATATTTGGTTTTCTTTAGTTGATGCCTTGTGCTTAATTGTGGTTGCTGGTGTGTTTTTAAAACCTTGCTGTATTTGTAGCTGTATTTGGTTTTCTTTAGTTTGTTGATGCCTCGTGCTTCGCGATTGCATGCTGCAGATGTTTTGTAATGTTTTCCGCTGTTTGTTTCTGTTGTTGAGCTTCGCGTTTCAGTCTTGTCATGTTTTTTTTTTTTTTTTTTTTTAATATTAGTAATCCGTTTTATTGGTTATGCTGCTGGGCTTGCTCCATTTTATTTGTTATGCTACTGTGCTTGCTCCATTTTAGTGTGTGTGCCATCAAACCTGCTACCTGCTTGAAACTTTGCCACAGCTGAATAATACCTTTTTTTTTCCGTTAGCTGGGTAATGAAATTATTTTAATGTGTACGCTGGAGCCATTAGGCATAAAACCTATTTATTGAGTAATTCTGCAGCCTGTAAACATACTTATGAATAGTCAGCAAGAGAGTGGTAGTAGTCCAGGGGTGGTTTCTGCAGCTATACTTGTTTCATGCAACTAGGCTAAGTGCATTTCTGGGTTCCCATGTAAGATTATTATAGCAGGTAAATATACAGTGATGTAGGCAATATAGAGGTTCAACATTTTGTCCATCGGTATGTGTCCATAGTTTAGAAGTAGCCTCAGACACTTCACAATGCTCAGTTACACATAGAGCGCAGGTTCTTGTAAGATTAATGTCACGGTTGCTATGATATTCTTTGACCCTGCATGTTGTTTTGTTTTTAAATTAATGAAAAACGTAAGGGAAATAAGAGAGAAATAGAAGATAGATGGGAAAGGAAATGAGGAATTTTGCTGCTTGTACAAGCACAGCAGCTTAGTAATTGTAAAGCTGCTAAGCAGCATGCCTTGAGTGAGAGTTGCTGCCAGTTCAGATTGAAATAATGGAATCGGCATGGCATATATTTTTTTGACTTTGTTATAAAGTTTGGTAGACAAAATACTATTTCTTTAGTCTGCAAAGTGATATTCTGCCTGTTAATATAACATTTTGTGAGTGAGTATAGCACACAAGCCACTGAGAAGCAAAGTCTGATAAAATCTCTAAGGCTGGTAAGCTTTTCTGATCTCAGTTTTCTGGTAGTGAAGTACATGCCTTGCAACCATTTTGTTTTTGTGGACAGGGATAGCACTATCATGGTAGGGGCTCTGAGTGAGAAGAAATAAAATAGGAGGAGGAACTTGCTAAAAAATACAGGTAACATATGTAGTGCCTTCAGCTGGAGGCCTTCTAATGTCCATAGGATACAGCAAGGGGCAAGTGTGTGTGTGTGTGTGAATGCAAGCAAGTGGAAAGTGTGTGTGTGTGTGTGCGTGTGTGTGTGTATGTGACCTAAAAGCAAGGGGGCAAGTGTGTGTGTGACCGCAAGCAAGGGGGCAATTGTGTGTGTGACACCGCAAGCAAGGGGGCAATTGTGTGTTTGACCACAAGCAAGGGGGCAATTGTGTGTGTGTGTGTGTGTGTGTGTGTGTGTGTGTGTGTGTGTGTGTGTGTGTGTGTGTGTGTGTGTGTTTGACAAGCAAGGGGCATTGTGTGTGTGAGACTGAAAGCAAGGGGGCAATTGTGTGTGTGTGTGAGACTGAAAGCAAGGGGGAAATTGTGTGTGTGTGAGACTGAAAGCAAGGGGGCAATTGTGTGTGTGTGTGTGTGTGTGTGTGTGTGTGTGTGTGTGTGTGTGTGTGTGTGTGTGTGTGTGAGACTGCAAGCAAGGGGCAAGTGTGTGTGTGAGACTGCAAGCAAGGGGCAAGTGTGTGTGTGAGACTGCAAGCAAGGGGAAGTGTGTGTGTGAGACTGCAAGCAAGGGGCAAGTGTGTGTGTGAGATTACAAGCAAGGGGGCAAGTGTGTGTGTGAGACTGCAAGCAAGGGGCAAGTGTGTGTGTGAGACTGCAAGCAAGGGGGCAAGTGTGTGTGTGAGACTGCAAGCAAGGGGGCAAGTGTGTGTGTGAGACTGCAAGCAAGGGGCAAGTGTGTGTGTGAGACTGCAAGCAAGGGCAAGTGTGTGTGTGAGACTGCAAGCAAGGGGCAAGTGTGTGAGACTGCAAACAAGGGGGCAAATGTGTGTGAGACTGCAAGCAAGGGCCAAGTGTGTGTGTGACTGCAAGCAAGGGCCAAGTGTGTGTGTATGTGACTGCAAGCAAGGGCCAAGTGTGTGTGTGACTGCAAGCAAGGGAAATTTTGCCTCTTTCAAGATTTCTTGTGCTGTGAAGTTCATAGATACAACTGATTGAGTAGATTTTACAGGAGCTGAGAGATGCAGGGCTGCAACAATTATTAGTGCTGCTTATGTCTGCTTGCTGCTAATATCACAACAGGTTGTTTGCTTTTGATGCAGAAGGCTGTGGTTTCTACTCACATAGATGCATTTGTGAAACTGTACTGCATTGCAAATGGGGTGGATGATGCACTCCTTTCTGGTGAAGAAGATTGTCATCCATTCCCTACTGCAGTATTACCAGATTATTGTTCTTGTGTAAGATAAGTAAATTATTCAAAAGGGCAACTATGACATTATTTGTTGATGACATGACTTATCTAATTTTTGGCTAGCAGCAACCGCTTCATTAGTTACAGATCGCTTTAATGTGGAATTATTTACAGGACGTTTACTGCTTCAGAAATTGTCGTATGTACTGATACTGGTGGACTGTAGAAGTCTGACTACACTTGTGATGGAAATATTCAGAATTGGGCAGTATTGTCATTATTGGTGCATGCATTTTGTTGCACTGTTTTCAGGAAAAATGTTTGAAACAGTAAATATAAAACACCCACTAAAACTGGACTGCATTGTACAAGGAATATAATTATATACAATCGGGAAGGTGTATTCAACAACATGTGCATTTCTCGTGTGCAAAGGGTCTGAGAATTTTAAAATATCACTAACTGAAAGTGAAACTTAGACTGCCACTGGCTACATGTGTTATCTGTGAATGTCTGTTTCAGTGCTGTTGCAATGTCCAGATTCTGACTGCAAGCAAGGTGTGTGTGTGTCTGCAAGGGGGCAAGTGTGTGTGTGTGTGTGTGTGTGTGTGTGTGTGTGTGTGTGTGTGTGTGTGTGTGTCCGCAAGGGGGTAAGTGTGTGCGTGTGTGTGTGACTGCAAGCAAGAGGGCAATAGTGTGTGTGTGTGTGTGTGTGACTGCAAGCAAGGGGGCAATAGTGTGCATGTGTGTGTGACTGCAAGCAAGAGGGCAAGAGTGTGTGACTGCAAGCAAGGGGGCAAGAGTGTGTGTGGGGGACTGCAAGCAAGGGGCAAGAGCGTGTGTGACTGCAAGCAAGGGGCAAGAGCGTGTGTGACTGCAAGCAAGGGGCAAGAGTGTGTGCATGCAAGCAAGGGGCAAGTGTGTGTGTGTGTGTGTGTGTGTGTGTGTGTGTGTGTGTGTGTGTGTGTGTGTGTGTGTGTGACTGCAAGCAAGGGGCAAGAGTGTGTGACTGCAAGCAAGGCTTCTTATTTTTGGATTGTTAGTCTCAATTTTTGTGGTTTTCAGTCAAACTCTTTCGGAATAAAGTCACTAAATGAGACACTTTGTTTCAGCCTTCATAACCTTCAGAAAAATGCATGCTAAAGCAAGACCTGTTATTCGATCAGCTCTCTCAATTTATACAAGATCAATTTTTTGTACTGTTTTGATGTCCCCCCACATATATTTTGCCTTGTCCAGATTTCCTGCATTAACAGGTTGCTAGGTACATGCAAATAAATTGCTTTTTCAGAATTAGGCATATCTCAACCTCTCAACTGTCCCTGAACTTGGCTTAAAATGTTGCTCTTCCCCTAATAATCCCTCCCCAGAAATTGCTATTTTGGAAGAAAACATGGAGGGTTTACCATTAATTGTAATAATCCAGTTAGGGATAACTTTCATTTCATAAATGCATGTTTTTTTATTTTGTCAGATGCTCAAGTTAGTAGTACTAATATTAAAAGGAGCCCCTTCTTTGACAGGTTACCAGCTGTATTGTGTGGCTATTATCTTTTTGAATCAATTTTTTTTTTTTTTTTTTTTTTTGGGGACAATTGCTGCCAAATCATTAGAGACTGAAGAATGAAATCAATGACAGACATTTAAGTTTCAGATTTCATATCCTTTTGAAAATTCATACTAATGCAAGAGCTACTATTTCATAATCTTTCCTAATTTGATAGGCGCAATAATCCTACTTCTATTTATTTATTTATTTATATTTGTTGACCGGGAGTGTCAGACTGAACGTAGGTCTATTTTCAGCGTAGGCCCGGGGAGAAAAGCTCCACAGTAAAATAGACAGTAGTTACATTGGATTATAGTGATTAACAATTTAACATAGCACTTACTTACAACATATTTACAAATGAACAACATAGTACATCAGTAGACAAATAGAATCTTTATCTGTGAAGTACATAACAGACATTAACAAATGTTACAATGAGAAGTTCCTGCTGTATAATAAGTACTAGGCTTATGAGCATCTGAGCTTGCTATAATCAAGGTAGTTAGTGGAGTGGGAAGAAAGGTATTGGTTGGATGGGGTGGGTGATATTAGATTGGGAGTTGCAAGGGCATAGCCAGCATGTTTTTAGGTGCGCTTTTAGTAAAGTTTTGAAGTGGGTGCATGATGGTACGGAGGTAATTGTGGGTGTTAGCTATTTAAACAGGAAGGGAAAATAAGTGGCAGATTGCTTTGCAAAGCAGGGATTATTGCCAGTGCTATGTAGCTTGGTTTTAAATTTGACAGGAGTAGTGCAACAAAAAAAGTCTCCCACTGTAAGGAGGAAAAGGCTGACAAGCAAACAGTACATTAGTCTGGTCACATGCTGTGACGACTGACGAGCTGTCAATCACATGCAGATAATGGGTCAAATTACCCTTGGCTCTTTGACAGCTAGGGAAAGTAGGTGTGAAGTGGGAGGGGAGATTCCTTGAAGAGCTAGATTTCAGCCTTCACAAAAGAAAGCAATTTAGCATTTCTAAGGTGAAAGAGCTAGAAAATGCACTTTTGAGTTCTGTTCTGTAGCATTTGCACTGCTTGTGTTTTAAGTGGTCATTGAAAAAGGATAACATTTTAACCAAATGTAGGGGATTTTAAGACTGCAGTGACAGCAGCTTAAGGCAAAACATGGCAGATCTGATGCAATTTTTTGGAGACAAATAATGCATTCTGGGATACTTAGTGGCAGAGTAAACAGTCTGAATTTTTTCAATATGCCAGACCCCATGTGGTCAGAGTCAGAAATTGCATCTAAAAATATCTAAAAAGCTCAAAATAGTCTCAGAGTGCTATTAAAATGTAGGAAACATCAAACCATGATGAAATTAATATGTTTTTTGAGTCTGAGGGCGCGGTTGTCCTTTAAGACAATCCCAGAGTTAATAAATATTACCTGTGGCAGGCACCATTTGTAAAACTACAATCCACTCTGCTACAGGCCCCATGAAGGCTCAGTGTCTCTCCAGTAAGTGTTTTACAACTGTAAATGCCTATTTATGTTGAATTGTATTAGACATTTTACAACTGTATATGTTTATGTTGAATTGTGTTAGACATCTAATATGTTTTATGCTTTATTTTTGATGTTACTAAGGCATGCACCAAGTTGTTACTAGTATAATAGTATGTATGGTCTATTTGCATAGCTGCACCTTGTTCACTAATGTTATTCATGTAATAGTGTTGTGTGTAGACAGCTCATACTAGTGTCTAAATTATTTCTATAAGTTTGTGCTGTTACCGGTGGATAGAATCACATTAGAGAACCACAACAGATTGCTGCTCGCTATATTTTTATCTGTTGCTGCATAACTGTCTGTTTTTTGTTTTCTAATGTTCTTCCAAATGGCTCAGTATCTGCATATACTAAGCAGTGGTTCAGGACATTGCATGTGGTAGCTATTTGCTCAGTGTGTTTTTTATAATCTTTCTAATATATATTTACCATCTCAAAAGTGCTTACTCCTCTCTGTACTCTTCTTTTCTAGACCCAACACCACTCTTAAGTATTCAACTCCGGTACCACCTTTAACATTCCTATAAGAAAAGTGCAGTCCGGGTCTGAACTGTCTGCAAACAGCTACAGTTAACTTTGAGTATGTGTCTAACTGTTTGAGCCAATCTTCATTTTCCCCTGGAGAGCACTGTGCTTTGGCTGTAAGCAGCCCCCCACCACCACCACCACCACCACATACACACACATCTTCCACTTTCTCTTATTCCCTTCTGTTAGCAAATAGTATCAATAACTGATCAATACTGTGTGTTTGTTTATTTAAACTATACCACAGTAGCCTACTGATACAAGGTTATCCTGGTTTTCCACCTGAGAAATTAAGACAAGACTTACAGTTTCAGAGTAGTCCTTGGTCAATTGTGATTGTTCTTAACACATACTTGTCTTGCTTTGGCTCATTAGCAGCAGTACAAAGAACTGCCTGCTCACACCCTTGTTCTCCCCTCCCCTTCCCTGTTTATTGCCTTAAGACAATCCCAGAGTTGATAAATATTACCTGTGGCAGGCACCATTTGTAAAACTACAATCCACTCTGCTACAGGCCCCATGAAGGCTCAGTGTCTCTCCAGTAAGTGTTTTACAACTGTAAATGCCTATTTATGTTGAATTGTATTAAACATTTTACAACTGTGAATGTTTATGTTGAATTTCAAGCCTGTACTCCAATCTGCTTACTTACACTATCAGACTATTTACCCCACTCATAGGACCAAAAACTGGGACTGGGTTAGTCCCGCAAATAGTATCAATAACTGATCAATACTATGTGTTTGTTTATTTAAACTATACCACAGTAGCCTACTGATACAAGGTTATCCTGGTTTTCCACCTGAGAAATTAAGACAAGACTTACAGTTTCAGAGCAGTCCTTGGTCAGTTGTGATTGTTCTTAACACATACTTGTCTTGCTTTGGCTCATTAGCAGCAGTACAAAGAACTGCCTGCTCACACCTTTGTTCTCCCCTCCCCTTCCCTGTTTATTGCCTTAAGACAATCCCAGAGTTGATAAATATTACCTGTGGCAGGCACCATTTGTAAAACTACAATCCACTCTGCTGCAGGCCCCATGAAGGCTCAGTGTCTCTCCAGTAAGTGTTTTACAACTGTAAATGCCTATTTATGTTGAATTGTATTAGACATTTTACAACTGTATATGTTTATGTTGAATTTCAAGCCTGTACTCCAATCTGCTTACGTACACTATCAGACTATTTACCCCACTCATAGGACCAAAAACTGGGACTGGGTGCAAATAGTATCTATAACTGATCAATACTGTGTGTTTGTTTATTTAAACTATACCACAGTAGCCTACTGATACAAGGTTATCCTGGTTTTCCACCTGAGAAATTAAGACAAGAGTTACAGTTTAAGAGCAGTCCTTGGTCAATTGTGATTGTTCTTAACACATACTTGTCTTGCTTTGGCTCATTAGCTGCAGTACAAAGAACTGCCTGCTCACACCTTTGTTCTCCCCTCCCCTTCCCTGTTTATTGCCTTAAGACAATCCCAGAGTTGATAAATATTACCTGTGGCAGGCACCATTTGTAAAACTACAATCCACTCTGCTGCAGGCCCCATGAAGACTCAGTGTCTCTCCAGTAAGTGTTTTACAACTGTAAATGCCTATTTATGTTGAATTGTATTAGACATTTTACAACTGTAAATGTTTATGTTGAATTTCAAGCCTGTACTCCAATCTGCTTACTTACACTATCAGACTATTTACCCCACTCATAGGACCAAAAACTGGGACTGGGTTAGTCTCGCAAATAGTATCAATAACTGATCAATACTGTGTGTTTGTTTATTTAAACTATACCACAGTAGCCTACTGATACAAGGTTATCCTGGTTTTCCACATGAGAAATTAAGACAAGACTTACAGTTTCAGAGCAGTCCTTGGTCAATTGTGATTGTTCTTAACACATACTTGTCTTGCTTTGGCTCATTAGCTGCAGTACAAAGAACTGCCTGCTCACACCTTTGTTCTCCCATCCCCTTCCCTGTTTATTGCCTTAAGACAATCCCAGAGTTGATAAATATTACCTGTGGCAGGCACCATTTGTAAAACTACAATCCACTCTGCTGCAGGCCCCATGAAGACTCAGTGTCTCTCCAGTAAGTGTTTTACAACTGTAAATGCCTATTTATGTTGAATTGTATTAGACATTTTACAACTGTAAATGTTTATGTTGAATTTCAAGCCTGTACTCCAATCTGCTTACTTACACTATCAGACTATTTACCCCACTCATAGGACCAAAAACTGGGACTGGGTTAGTCCCGCCTCAGCCCTCGCTACACTCGGCTCGCTTGGCCTCCCTGCCCCCTTATCCCACCCGCCCCCCACTGTGTCTACATTTATAGCCACTAGGCCACACCCATACTTCCTCTCCAACCTACACAACGTCCTCTCCAATTTCCTACCCCCACCACTTTACTGTTTAACCACTACTATTCCTCTGAAGCACATTGACCCATTGATGACATATAACATGTCTATAAATAATTATAAACTCCTTCCTCTTATCTTACCACTCTTAATTCTGCCATACTTTCTTACTAGCTATGAAAATCTCACATTTGTAGGTTTCTCTTATCCAAAATGCCAAACCAAGACCCCCCCTACCTCCACTGACTGCGGAATTTGCCCACTACTACACTACCCCAAAATTATAAATGCCAACCACTTGCTTCTAAAAAAACCACTCCAATCAGCACCAAAATCCAAATATGAACTAAAACTACTATTCAAAGTTATTAGACTACTAGCGTATCTAAGAAAAAACATAACCAAAGATGGGGACATCCATCCTAATCCAGGCCCAACCTTAACTCAAAATCCTACCAGCCCACCACTCTCCCACTGACTGGTCAACTCCCTGCTAATATGCCACTTAAACATTAGAAGCCTAAACAATAAGATACATAGCCTGCATGCTGTACTAGCCACATACCTCCCCAACATAATGTGTCTATCTGAAACATGGCTCCGGCCATCAACCAAAGACATTGAGATCCTGCCTCCTGGTTACAATATACTTAAGGCAGATAGAGTAAAGAAAAGAGGAGGTGGAATAGCCGTCTTATATAATAGCACACGTAACATCATAACTAACCCTATACAACCACCCCAGGTCTCTAACGCTGAAATACTAGCTCTAAAAATTCTACTAAATAATCATAAGGGCATTAACCTAATTGTCACCTATATTCCCCCTGGGAACAATGTAGAAACACTAGAGGTCATTCTACATTGGATAGCCAACAACTACCCTCAAGAAACCATTGTCCTGGGCGATGTTAATATTGACTGGAACCAATGCACAGCACAGTCCAACCCCATCCCTGATAACCTACATGGATTCTCTCAGATAATATCATCTACCACACGTATGGTAACAATAACCAAAAAGAGAGTATACTAGACTGGATACTCACCAACAGTCATCCCCAGAACTATATGTCTGGAACTCTCCCTAATGATCTTAGTGATCACCTGCTCACATACATCATGAAAGACAAAATTAATTGTACAAGCTTACCTATTTATAGGTCTATCAGATCCAAGAAAAACTTTGACCCAACTAAATTTCAACTTGAACTCAAATCATGTAACTGGACAAAACTAAAGTTCCTTCCCCTTGATGAGGCAGTGTCATCATTTAACAATTCATTCCTTGCTATACTTGACTCGCATGCCCCTAAACGCTCAATAAGAATTAAAACTCATCTAGCACCCTGGCTAACAACAGACACCAAAACCAAAATAACAACTAGAGACAAAGCGTGGGATAAATGGCGCAGTACCAAACTACCCCTAGATCGTATCAAATTCCAACAACTTAGAAATGAGACTAAAAAAGCCATCATACTAGATAAGAAAATTACTTCTACAATCTGCAACATAAACATCAGAATAACCCTCAAAAGTACTGGGCAGGCATAAATAAACTTCTCCAACCAGGCAAATCCACTACTCCAACCCCAGGAACATTATCTGACAAGAGCCAAGAAGATATAGCCAATTCATTCAATACTTTCTTCACAGAAACCATCCAGTCATTAGCTAACCAACTTTCTCCTCCCCACACTTCTATAAACACTATACCCGACTCACCACTCTCTTTTAACTTCCAGCCAGTGTCCACATCCTTTATCAGATCCCTTTTGAAAAAACTGAAGCCAACCACCCTTTCAGCCGATCTTCTGCTGGCTGAATACCTGCAAATTGCTGCAGATGTTTAGCCTACTCTATCTCAATCCTAATTAACAGAACCATAACCGAGGCCTCAATCCCCTCAATTTGGAAAATATCCTATGTTATTCCACTCCACAAAGGAGGTTCATCCACAGAACTATCCAACTATAGACCTATAGCCATACTATCACCACTTGCCAAAATTATGGAAAAGTGCATGCACAACCAACTAATGCTCTATCTAACCCAAAATAAACTACTCACAGACTCTCAACATGGATTCAGACCCCATCATAGTACAACCACTGCCCTCCTCTCTTTTACTGAAAACATTAATCTTAACCGGAATAATAAAAAAATATCCTCCTCTCTCTTCTTAGACCAATCGGAAGCCTTCGATATGGTAAACCATCAGTTACTTCTATATACTTTAAAAACCCTGTATCTAGATACTCCAGCCCTTGACTGGTTTCAAGCTTACCTCACTGGGAGACAACCACCAGTAATGTGGCAAAACAAGCTCTCCTGCCTACTACCAAATACCATAGGAGTTCCTCAAGGTTCCATATTAGGACCTCTCCTCTTTTCAGTCTTCATAAACGACATCCAAACCATCATCCCTGAAGCCACCTGCATTTAATATGCAGATGACTTGACTATAATATGTTCCAATGCCTCTCTTGCAAATCTACTAACTACCACCCAACATAGCTTCACCAAGTCGAAAACTGGCTTGCCAACCATCTCCTGATCTTAAATCCAAACAAAACCAAGTTACTTCTCTTCTACCCAACCAATAGATCTCCGACTGAAAACTTCACTATAAAATCCAATAATGGGACCATCATCTCCCCAGACACCTATACAAAGCTATTAGGAGTAAACATTGACAATAAACTCAGATTTGATATACATATCAACCAAGCCATTAAGTCAGTCAACAAGAAACTTGGGACCCTATATAGAATTAAAGCCTTCCTTACCCGAATGCCAGGGCAGCCACAGCCCGTTCACACCTTCTCTCTACCCTACTATATGCCTCTCCTGTCCTCACTCACCTTAACAAATCTGATCTGGCCAAGCTCTCATCCTGCTATAATCACATTGCCAGGTTCGTTACAGGCCTACCCTACAGAACACACCACTGTACTAACCTGAAAAGCTTGGATGGATAGAATTCCCACACCTTCTTCACCAGTCCCAACTCATAGAGGCCTTCAAAATCCTTAATGAACCTGAGAATACCCCAGCACTAAAAACTTAATGACTCCCTACTCCAATCTAAGCTGCCTTCGCTCAGCAAACAGACTCCTTGTCCAAACAACTAAATCTCTCAACCTAGGTGGTGACGTTATTTGCCAACACCACTGGTAAAATATGGAACTCTCTCCCAAATAACATCACGCTTGCAACTTCTCTAAGTCAATTCAAAAATAGTCTAAAACTCCACTTCAAGTCACACTGGCTATGTCCTTGCTCAAACCCAGACAAGCTCTGTGCCATTAACTAAAACATAAACAACTAGCTAAGATGATAAGTACTTTGTATACTGTGATAAAGAAATATGTATCCTGTCTAACTCTATGTCATTATACTGCCTACCGTCCTTGCTAATATGTTATTAATGTTACATTTGTAGTAATCTCAGAAATAGTAATGGCAGTGTTGTACTTGTATGTAAATAGCCTATGTTTTTGTTAAGTTCTTTCAGCTCATTTACTGTACCTAATTATCAATGTAACTCTGTTGGAGCTTTTCTCCCCGGGCCTCCGCTGAAAAAGGACATGTATCCAGTCGGACCATCCCAGTTAACAAATGTAAAATAAATAAAATAAAAATATTCCAGCTAAGCTGTAGGCTACATCATCAGATGGAAAGTAAATATTTCAGCTATGCTACTTCCTACTTAATCCGATGGTTTGAATATCTTCCAGCTATTCTATGTCTTACATTATCCAATGATAAGTATATATTCCAGCTAAGCTCTATCCTATATCATCAGAAGGTAAGTAAATATTTCAGCTATCCTACTTCCTACTTAATCAGAAGGTTTGAATTTCTTCCAGCTATTCTATGTCTTACATTATCCAATGGTAAGTATATATTCCAGCTAAGCTGTATCCTACATCATCAGATGGTAAGTAAATATTTCAGCTATGCTACTTCCTACTTAATCTGATGGTTTGAATATCTTCCAGCTTTTCTATGTCTTACATCATCCAATGGTAAGTATATATTCCAGCTAAGCTGTATCCTACATCATCAGAGGGTAAGTAAATATTTCATCTATGCTACTTCATACTTAATCAGATGGTTTGAATTTCTTCCAGCTATTCTATTTCTTACATCATCAAATGGTAAGTATTTATTCCAGCTAAGCTGTGTTCTACATCGTCAGAGAGTAAGTAAATAATTCAGCTATGCTATTTCCTACTTAATCAGATGGTTTGAATATCTTCCAGCTATTTTATGTCTTACATTATCCAATGGTAAGTACATATTCCAGCTGAGCTGTATCCTACATCATCAGATGGCAAGTTATGCTATGCTATTTCCTACTTAATCAGATGGTTTGAATATCTTCCAGCTATTTTATGTCTTACATTATCCAATGGTAAGTATATATTCCAGCTGAGCTGTATCCTACATCATCAGATGGCAAGTAAATATTTCTGCTATGCTATTTCCTACTTAATCAGATGGTTTGAATATCTTCCAGCTATTCTTTGTGTTACATCATCTAATGGTAAGTATATATTCCAGCTAAGCTGTATCCTACATCATCATCAGATGGTAAGTAAATATTTCAGCTATGCTACTTCCTACTTAATGAGATGGTTTGAACATCTTCCAGCTATTCTATGTCTTACATCATCCAATGGTAAGTATATATTCCAGCTAAGCTGTATCCTACATCATCAGATGGTAAGTAAATATTTAAGCGATCCTACTTCCTACTTAATCAGATGGTTTGAATATCTTCCAGCTATTCTATGTCTTACATCATCTAAAGGTAAGTATATATTCCAGTTAAAATGTATCCTACATCATCAGATGGTAAGTAAATATTTCAGATATGCTACTTCCTACTTAATCAGATGGATTGAATATTTTCCAGCTATTCTATGTCTTACATCATCCAATGTTAAGTATATATTCTAGCTAAGCTGTATCCTACATCATCAGATGGAAAGTAAATATTTCAGCTATGCTACTTCCTACTTAATCCGATGGGTTGAATATCTTCCAGCTATTCCATGTCTTACATTATCCAATGGTAAGTATATATTCGAGTTAAGCTGTATCCTACATCATCAGAGGGTAAGTAAATATTTCAGCTATGCTATTTCCTACTTAATCAAGATAGTTTGAATATCTTCCAGCTATTTTATGTCTTACATTATCCAATTGTAAGTACATATTCCAGCTGAGCTGTATCCTACATTAGCCGATGGCAAGTAAATATTTCTGCTATACTATTTCCTACTTAATCAGATTTGTGTTACATCATCTAATGGTAAGTATATATTCGAGCTAAGCTGCATCCTACATCATCATAAGATGGTAAGTAAATATTTCAGCTATGCTACTTCCTACTTAATGAGATGGTTTGAACATCTTCCAGCTATTCTATGTCTTACATCATCCAATGGTAAGTATATATTCCAGCTAAGCTGTATCCTACATCATCAGATGGTAAGTAAATATTTCAGCTATGCTACTTCCTACTTAATCAGATGGTTTGAATATCTTCATGCTATTCTATGTCTTACACTATCCAGTGATAAGTTGCCCGTTCAATTCTTAGTTAGAGCATCTTCTGTGTAGCAACATGTGTGAATGGGCATTCCTTCGTTGAAGGTGGTGCTTTTGGCCCGGCAAGCCAGTACTTAAAAATCTGCTGCCAATCATTAGCACACCGGAGTTCAGCTGTGTCGACCCCTAAATGGGAAAAGCTGAAAGACACAAACAAGTATATATTCCAGCTAAGCTGTATCCTACATCATCAGATGGTAAGTAAGTATTTCAGCTATGCTATTTCCTACTTAATCAGATGGTCTGAATATCTTCCGGCTATTTTATCTCTTACATTATTCAATGGTAAGTATGGTAATTATATATTCCAGCTAAGCTGTATCCTACATCATCAGAAGGTAAGTAAATATTTCACCTATGCTATTTCCTACTTAATCCGATAGGTTGAATATCTTCCAGCTATTTTATGTCTTACATTATCCAATGGTAAGTATATATTCCAGCTATGCTGTATCCTACATCATCAAATGGTAAGTAAATATTTCAGCTATGCTACTTCCTACTTAATCCGATGGGTTGAATATCTTCCAGCTATTCTATGTCTTACATTAACCAATGGTAAGTATATATTCCAGCTAAGCTGTATCCTACATCATCAGAGGGTAAGTAAATATTTCAGTTATGCTACTTCCTACTTAATCAGATGGTTTGAATATCTTCCAGCTATTCTATGTCTTGCATTATCCAGTGGTAAGTATATATTCCAGCTAAGCTGTATCCTACATCATCATATGGTAAGTAAATATTTCACCTATGCTATTTCCTACTTAATCAGATGGTTTGAATATCTTCCAGCTATTTTATGTCTTACATTATCCAATGGTAAGTATATATTCCAGCTGAGCTGTATCCTACATCATCAGATGGTAAGTAAATATTTCTGCTATGCTATTTCCTACTTAATCAGATGGTTTGAAAATCTTCCAGCTATTCTTTGTGTTACATCATCTAATGGTAAGTATATATTCCAGCTAAGCTGTATCCTACATCATCATCAGATGGTAAGTAAATATTTCAGCTATGCTACTTCCTACTTAATGAGATGGTTTGAACATCTTCCAGCTATTCTATGTCTTACATCATCTAAAGGTAAGTATATATTCCAGCTAAACTGTATCCTACATCATCCGACGGTAAGTAAAAATGTCAGCTATGCTACTTCCTACTTAATCAGATGGTTTGAATATCTTCCAGCTATTCCATGTCTTACATCATCCAATGGTAAGTATATATTCCAGCTAAGCTGTATCCTACATCATCAAATGGTAAGTAAATATTTCAGCTATGCTACTTCCTACTTAATCCGATGGGTTGAATATCTTCCAGCTATTCTATGTCTTACATTATCCAATGGTAAGTATATATTCCAGCTAAGCTGTATCCTACATCATCAGAGGGTAACTAAATATTTCAGCTATGCTATTTCCTACTTAATCAGATGGTTTGAAAATCTTCCAGCTATTCTTTGTGTTACATCATCTAATGGTAAGCATATATTCGAGCTAAGCTGTATCCTACATCATCATCAGATGGTAACTAAATATTTCATCTATGCTACTTCCTACTTAATGAGATGGTTTGAACATCTTCCAGCTATTCTATGTCTTACATCATCCAATGGTAAGTATATATTCCAGCTAAGCTGTATACTACATCATCAGATGGTAAGTAAATATTTCAGCTATGCTACTTCCTACTTAATCAGATGGTTTGAATATCTTCCAGCTATTCTATGTCTTACATCATCCAATGGTAAGTATATATTCTAGCTAAGCTGTATCCTACATCATCAGATGGTAAGTATGAATTTCAGCTATGGTACTTCCTACTTAATCAGATGGTTTGAATATCTTCAAGCTATTCTGTGTCTTACATTATTCATTGATAAGTATGGTAAGTATATATTCCAGCTAAGTTGTATCCTATATCATCAGATGGTAAGTAAATATTTCAGCTATGCTATTTCCTACTTAATCAGATGGTTTGCAACAAACTGGTGAAAAAACTAATACTCTCAAACAAATCTTCCAGGGACAGAATGCAGTCCACAAAAAAGACAGGATAAATCCTTTTAATGAAGCGCTTTTCGTCGCCTACGAGGCAACTTCCTCAGATAGGTTTCAATTAAAAGAGTACAATTTTATATGCTAATGTGTTCACATGCTAAAGAAAACGTAGTACGAATGTAACACAAAATAGTGCTGACAATATAAAGGTAAAAAACATGTTAGGATTTATAACTATTATTTATGCACTTGCCTGAACTATGAGTTATAAATTAACAAAATATTAACTCGTAGTAGGCAAGTTTACCAAACTTTGTCTAAAAAATACATACTAGAAAAGTATAAAAATAAGTAAATAAAAGTTAGAAATTTATAATTAAACTAATCACAGACCTGGATAGTAGTACAAACTAAAAATATATATATATAAGTATATTGTTGATTTGATTTGTTCAGTTTTTCTTCTTATAGTTAAAATTAAAATTAATATATACAACCTTCACAATTAATGGCTTACTAGTAAAAAATACTAAGTAAGCATATTAAAAGCCTATCTATCCAGGCTTTTAAGTTTTAAAAGACACACAATATTACAATGTTCGTTTAAACCAGGCTCGATGAATGCATTAGTTCTTATTTGCCATGACAGTTCACGGTCTTCCAAGAACAAATTTAAAGGCCCTCCTCTAATATCGTGTTGGATTTGGTCAATTGCTCTAAACTTAAAACTATGACCTTCATAAGACATGACATGTGTTTTCTTCTTTGTTATTAGCTATTGCAAAAGTGTGTTCATATATTCTGTCTCGTAGGCGGCGTTCAGTTTTGCCTATGTAGAATGCTTTGCATAATGTGCAAGAAGCTACATAGACAACTAGTTTAGAATTACAGTTTAATTTGTAGTTTGTATTATATTGTTTGTCATTAATAGTAAATTTGGTACCTATACTAACAAATTTACACATACTACAACCACAAGAATACATACCCACTCTCTTAGTAAATTCTTTTATTTTACCCGATTCAAGGATACTTTTTAGATTCTTCCCCTCCTAAAAATAATTTTGGGGTAGTCACTACATTTTATGGACAAGTTTTTGTCATATTTAAATAGTGCCCAGTTTTTGTATAGTATGTATCTCATATTAGAGCTGTCGGAGTTGAATGTTGTAATGAAACTACATTCAAAACTCATGGTTCCACTACCATCTGTTGTTGCAACATTGTTCACTTCAGTTGTGTTTTGAATGTTACTAGCTGTATCTGTAGGGAAATTGAGGTTAAATATATTGTTACTACACAAGGATTGACTTGCATGTAAAATCGGGGTAATAGAAGCATTCTCTCTTTTTAACTTGACTTCACTAAATAAGTTCTTAATTAAATCCAGTGGATAACCCCTCTGTTGGAACATATTTTCCAGTAAATTACATTCAATAATGAAATCACTATAGAGAGAAGTCATTCGAACAGCTCTTATCATTTGTCCTTTTACTATAGCTCTTTTTTGTGACAAAGGATGTGAACTAGTAAAGTGTAAATATGAGTTGCAAAATGTACTTTTCCTATAAATTTCAGAAACATATTTGTTGTTTACCAAGTCTTTGGTCGAGTTAATGTCTAAATAGTTGATGGTTTCGTCTTGAAAATTAAATGTAAATTTAAAGAAACTTGTTGTATTGTTGAGATAGTCGAGGAGTTTTGTAGCTGATTCTAAATTACCTCGAAATAAAATAAATATCTCATCAAGAAAACGTGTGTAATACACGATGTTAGACATCCATTCAGCATGTTCAAATATATAAAACCTTTCCCAATATACCATAACTATGTTAGCAAAACTTGCTCCACAAGGGGAGCCCATTGCTACCCCACATTTCTGTAAAAATAACTCATTGTTAAATGAAAAATAGTTATTGGTAAGTATAATATCTAACAGAGTTGTTACTAAGTAAATTTCTTTACTTGAAGCTCCTTTTTTGGAGAGGAATAAGTTAACCCATTCTAGTCCTTCAAGATGTGGGATTGACGTGTAGAGGTCTACTACGTCAATTGTAAGAAAGTTGGTATCATTGTCATACTGAATTTCATTTATACTTTTCAAAAATGCCCACAAATCTTTACATACTTGTAACTCAGTTAACAAGTACTTTTTTAATGTGTGGTCTACCACTTTTGCACAAGCGTATGTAATCGAGTTGCGCCCGTCAATAAGTGGTCTAAATGGTGGGTTAAGTACATTCTTGTGTATTTTAGGCACTGCAAATAAAACAGGAATTTTTGGCCAGATTATAGTCATATAGTTATATAAGTTAGCATCAATATACCTCTCTATAAACAGGTCGTTGATATAGCCCTTAATCCGGCCATGAGCAATATTGACTTCATTTGTGGATTCCTTGTCATAGGTGTTGCTGTCTAAAAAGGCCTGTACTCTATCTATATAGTCAAACTGATCAAAGATTGCAAGGCCACCACCTTTGTCAGGTTTTATTGCTCTTAGTTTGAGCGATTTAAAGATGTTTAGTGAAGTAGTTTCGTCTAAGGTGGTATTAACTGTTGTTACATTTTTATGAAACAATTTGTTACGGTTATCAACTAAACATCTCAAGTCCAATTCTGTGACAGTCTCGAACAGGTTCAATACAGATGCAAAGGTGGATTGTATTCGCTGGCAACTCTGAAAACATGGTTGGAATAAGAGTTGCCAAACAAGAGGTTCAGATTGAGTTTCTTCACAAAAAGTTTTAAGTCTTTGATTGTTTGAACTATATCCATCTGTTGATTAGGAACGAAGGTGTTACCCTTCGCTAAAAGTTCCACAAGTACTGGGTCAATTTCAATACATGAGTAGTTAAATATATTAAAGTCACCTGTTTTATTTTTTACAATGGCAACAGAGTGTTGCTATTGTGTGTTACCTCCTGGGTCTGTTGTTTGGACGCTGTTTGCTTTTTTGTTGTTGTTGTTGTTGTTGATAATTATAGTTAGGTTTTTTTGGAATTGCTCCTGAATGGTAGCTATTGGACTTGTTTTCTTGGTTAAAGTTGTTTGAATAGTCAGGTTGGTAGTTACTAGTGTTCTTGTTGTTTCTCCGAAGACGGTCCGACCATCTGTTTTGGTTCAGAACTGGTGTTGTAGTATTATCTACGACTGCTGGGGCTGAATTTGAAACATTGTTGTCAGTTAAGTAAGAATCATCATCTGTTGTAGTAAACGCGTTATTGTTGTTGCTTAAAATTGCTGCACCAACTTGATCACTAGAAGGTTTTGGATATGCAGACCCGTTGTTATATGCTGTATGATCTCTATTCATTGTTTTGGCTTTGTTAGCTCGTAGTCTATCCAATAGTTGGTCGATGCTAACAAAGCTCCTTTCATATTCGTATTTATATCTAGGGATGTCAGCGTGAACAGTGATGGCAGAATTTATTTCAACCACTTCCCTAGATAAGTCTGCTATCTGTATAGCATAACGTTTAAGCATTAGTTCCATTAATGCAAAGCCCTGCTGATCAAATAGAGAAATCAATTCTAAATGAAACAGAGAGTCAGCTATAAGGCCTGAAGGATACAGATGGTGCCGTAAACCCTTACGAACTAAACGTTCTTTTAAATATTCTTGAAAATAGTTTGTTTCCAGTTGGAATTATTTAATTTTAACTAACTTTATGTCCAGCAATTTTAGTTGTTCAGTTAAAGCAGGTGAACTAACCTGTGTTGCTGTAGCGTTGTCAGCCAGTTGCCCCGAGTTTGCATGCTGAGTGAATTTAAATTTACTTGTATCTTGAATCCACTCTTCAAATTGTGGGGTACTGATGAGCCCTACAACACTGTTATGAGTCCCAGGTGTGTCAGTATGAAGTCTGTTTCCATCATTTAGGTTGCCAGTGTTTTCATTGTTTTCGATAACTGGGTTTCCGCTCTGTGCTTGGTTATTTGAATCTGGACATCTAGTTGTTACTGTATTAGATGGAAATTGTTGTCCTGGCGGAATGAAGTCAGAGTTACTGGTAACTGTATCAGAAGACAAAGTAGGTTTTGGTAACTGTGTATCCAAATGCGCAGATAACGCATTGACCCATTGAGACAAAGCTTGAATTAAAGCTGTTAAGTTGATTGAGTCAGACTGGGTCTGAATAGACTCAAACAAATTAGGACTCTTCGTGTCACTGTGATTCCCTGAAGCCATAAGAACGATAAACAACAAACTGATGAAAAAACTAATACTCTCAAACAAAAGCTTCCAGAGACAGAATGCAGTCCACAAAAAAGACAGGATAAATCCGTTTAATGAAGCGCTTGTCGTAGCCTACAATGAGGCAACTTCCTCAGATAGATTTCAGTTATGGACAATGTTAAGTATATATTCCAGCTAAGCTGTATCCTACACCATCAGAGGGTAAGTAAATATTTCAGCTATGCTATTTCCTACTTAATCAGATGGTTTGAATATCTTCCAGCTATTTTATGTCTTACATTATCCAATGGTAAGTATATATTCCAGCGGAGCTGTATCCTACATCATCAGATGGCAAGTAAATATTTCTGCTATACTATTTCCTACTTAATCAGATGGTTTGAAAATCTTCCAGCTATTCTTTGTGTTACATCATCTAATGGTAAGTATATATTCCAGCTAAGCTGTATCCTACATCATCATCAAATGGTAAGTAAATATTTCAGCTATGCTACTTCCTACTTAATGAGATGGTTTGAACCTCTTCCGGCTATTCTATGTCTTACATCATCCAAGAGTAAGTATATATTCCAGCTAAGCTGTATCCTACATCATCAGATGGTAAGTAAATATTTCAGCTATGCTACTTCCTACTTAATCAGACGGTTTGAATATCTTCCAACTATTCCATGTCTTACATCATCCAATGGTAAGTATATATTCCAGTTAAGCTGTATCCTACATCATCAGATGGTAAGTAAATATTTCAGCTATGCTACTTCCTACTTAATCAGATGGTTTGAATATCTTCCAGCTATTCTATGTCTCACATCATCTAAAGGTAAGTATATATTCCATCTAAGCTGTATCCTACATCATCAGAGGAAAAGTAAATATTTCAGCTATGCTACTTCCTACTTAATCAGATGCTTTGAATATCTTCCAGCCATTCCATGTCTTACATCATCCAATGGTAAGAATATATTCCAGGTAAACTATATTCTACTTAACCCCATGGTAAGTAAATATTTCAGCTATGCTATTTCCTACTTAATCAGATGCTTTGAATATCTTCCAGCTATTCTATGTCTTACATTATCCAATGGTAAGTATATATTCCAGCTAAGCTGTATCCTACATCATCAGATGGTAAGTAAATATTTCAGCTTTGCTACTTCCTACTTAATCAGATGGTTTGAATATCTTCAGCTATTTTATGTACTACATCATTCAATGGTAAGTATATATTCCAGCTAAGCTGTATCCTACATCATCCGATGGTAAGTAAATATTTCAGCTATCCTACTTCCTACTTAATCAGATGGTTTGACTATCTTCCAGCTATTCTACATCTTACATCATCCAATGGTAAGTATATATTCCAGCTAAGCTGTATCCTACATCATCAGATGGTAAGTAAATATTTCAGCTGTTCTATTTCCTACTTAATCAGATGGTTTGAGTATCTTCCAGCTATTCTATGTCTTACATCTTCTAATGGTAAGTATATATTCCAGCTAAGCTTTATCTTACATCATCAGATGGTAAGTAAATATTTCAGCTATGCTACTTCCTACTTAATCAGATTGTTGAATATCTTCCAGCTATTCTATGTCTTGCTTTATCCAATAGTAAGTATACATTCCAGCTAAGCTGTATCCTACATCATCAGAGGGTAAGTATTTTTTTCAGCTATGCTACTTTCTACTTAATCAGATGGTTTGAATATCTTCCAGCTATTCTATGTCTTACATCATCCAATGGTAAGTATATATTCCAGCTAAGCTGTATTCTACATCATCAGATGGTTAAGTAAATATTTCAACTATACTATTTCCTATTTAATCAGATGGCTTAAATATCTTCGAGCTTTTCTGTGTCTTACATTATCCAATGGTAAGTATATATTCCAGCTAAGCTGTATCCTACATCATCAGATGGTAAGTAAATATTTCAGCTATCCGACTTCCTTCTTAATCAGATGGTCTGAATATCTTCCAGCTATTGTATGTCTTACATCATCCAATGGCAAGTATATATTCCAGCTAAGCTGTATCCTACATCTTCAGATGGTAAGTAAATATTTCAGCTATGCTAAATTTTACTTATTCAGATGGTTTGAATATCTTCCAGCTATTCTGTCTTACATTATCCAATGGTAAGTATATATTAAAGCTAAGCCATATCCTACATCACCAGATGGTAAGTAAATATTTCAGCTATGCTACTTCCTACTTAATCAGATGGTTTGAATATCTTCCAGCTATTCTATATCTTACATTATCCAATGGTATATATATATATATATATATATATATATATATATATATATATATATATATATATATATATATTTATATTTATATATATATATATATATATATATATATATATATATATATATATATATATATATATATATATATATATATATATATATATATTCTATCTAAAGTGTATCCTACATCATCAGAGGGTAAGTAAATATTTCAGCTATGCTATTTCCTACTTAATCAGATGGTGTGAATATCTTCCAGCTATTCTATGTGTTACATCATCTAATGGTAAGTCTATATTCCAGCTAAGCTGTATCCTACATCATCATCAGATGGTAAGTAAATATTTCAGCTACACTACTTCCTACTCAATCAGATGATTTGAATATCCTCCAGCTATTCTATGTCTTACATCATCCATCGGTAAGTGTATATTCCATATAAGCTGTATCCCACATGATCAGATGGTAAGTAAATATTTCAGCTATGCTACTTCCTACTTAATCAGATGCTTTGAATATCTTCCAGCTATTCCATGTCTTACATCATCCAATGGTAAGTATATATTCCAGGTAAACTGTATCCTACATAATCCGATGGTAAGTAAATATTTCAGCTATGCTATTTCCTACTTAATCAGATGGTTTGAATATCTTCCAGCTATTCTATGTCTTACATTATCCAATGGTAAGTATATATTCCAGCTAAGCTGTATCCTACATCATCAGATGGTAAGTAAATATTTCAGCTTTTCTACTTCCTACTTAATCAGATGGTTTGAATATCTTCAGTTATTTTATGTACTACATCATCCAAAGGTAAATATATATTCCAGCTAAGCTGTATCCTACATCATCCTATGGTAAGTAAATATTTCAGCTAACCTACTTCCTACTTAATCAGATGGTTTGACTATCTTCCAGCTATTCTACATCGTACATCATCCAATGGTAAGTATATATTCCAGCTAAGCTGTATCCTACATCATCAGATGGTAAGTAAATATTTCAGCTATGCTACTTCCTACTTAATCAGATTGTTGAATATCTTCCAGCTATTCCATGTCTTACATCATCCAATTGTAAGTATATATTCAGATCAGCTGTATCCTACATCATCAGATGGTAAGTAAATAGTTCAGCTATGCTACTTCCTACTTAATTAGATGGTTTGAATATCTTCCAGCTATTATATGTTTTGCATTATCCAATGGTAAGTACATATTCCAGCTAAACTGTATCCTACATCATCAGATGGAAAGTAAATGTTTCAGCTATACTACTTCCTACTTAATAAGATGGTTGCATATCTTCCAGCTATTCTATGTCTTACATTATCAAATGGTAAGTATATATTCCAGGTAAGCTGTATCCTACATCATCAGAGGGTAAGTAAATATTTCAGCTATGTCATTTCTTACTTAATCAGATGGTTTGAATATCTTCCAGCTATTCTATGTCTTACATTATCCAATGGTAAGTATATATTCTAGCTAAGCTGTATGCTACATCATCAGATGGTAAGTAAATATTTCAGCTATGTTACTTCCTACTTAATCAGATGGCTTGAATATCTTCCAGCTATTCTATGTCTTACATCATCCAATGGTAAGTATATATTCCAGCTAAGCTGTATCATACATCATCAGATGGTAAGTATAAATTTCAGCTATGCTACTTCCTACATCATCAGAGGCTAAGTAAATATTTCAGCTATGCTACTTCCTACTTAATCAGATGGTTTAAATATCTTCCAGCTATTCTATGTCTTACATCATCCAATGATAAGTATATATTCCAGCTAAGCTGTATCTTACATCATCAGTTGTAAGTAAATATTTCAGCTATGCTACTTCCTACTTAATCAGATGGTTTAAATATCTTCCAGCTATTCTATGACTTCCATTATCCAATGGTAAGTATATTTTCCAGCTAAGCTGTATCCTACATCATCAGATGGTAAGTAAATATTTCAGCTATGCTATTTCCTACTTAATCAGATGGTTTGAATATCTTCCAGCTATGTTATGTCTTATATTATCCAATGGTAAGTATGTATTCAAGATAAGTTGTATGCTACATCATCAGATGGTATGACTATATTTCAGCTATGCTAATTCCTACTTAATCAGATGGTTTGAATATCTTAAAGCTATTCTGTGTCTTACATCATTCAATGGTAAGTATATATTCCAGCTAAGCTGTATCCTACATCATCAGATGGTAAGTAAATATTTCAGCTATTCTACTTCCTACTTAATCAGAAGGTTTGAATTTTTTCCAGCTATTCTATGTCTTACATTATCCAACGGTAAGTATATATTCCAGCTAAGCTGTATTCTACATCATTAGAGGGTAAATAAATATTTCAGCTATCCTACTTCCTATTTATTCAGATGGTTTGAATATCTTCCAGCTATTCCATGTCTTACATCATCCAATAATAAGTATATATTCCAGCTAAGTTGTATCCTACATCATTAGATAGTAAGTAAATATTTCAGCTATGCTATTTACTACTTAATCAGATGGTTTGAATATCTTCCAGCTATTCTATGTCTTACATTATCCAATGATAAGTATATATTCCAGCTAAACTGTATCCTACATCATCAGATGGTAAGTAAATATTTCAGCTATGCTACTTCCTACTTAATGAGATGGTTTGAACATCTTCCAGCTATTCTATGTCCTACATTATCAAATGGTAAGTATATATTCCAGCTAAGCTGTATCCTACATTATCAGATGGAAAGTAAATATTTCAGCTATGCTACTTCCTACTTAAAACGATGGTTTGAATATCTTCCAGCTATTCTATGTCTTACATCATCCAATGGTAAGTATATATTCCAGCTAAGCTGTATCCTACATCATCAAAGGGTAAGGAAATATTTCAGCTATGCTACTTCCTACTTAATTAGATGGTTTGAATATCGTCCAGCTATTCTATGGCTTACATTATCCAATGTTAAGTATATATTCCAGATAAGCTGTATCCTACATCATCAGATGATAAGTAAATGTTTCAGTTATGCTATTTCCTACTTAATCAGATGGTTTGAATATCTTCCAGCTATTCTATGTCTTACAGCATCCAATGGTAAGTATATATTCCAGCCAAGCTGTATCCTATATCATCAGATGGTAAATAAATATTTTAGCTATGGTACTTCCTACTTAATCAGATGGTTTGAATATCTTCCAGCTATTCTATGTCTTACATTATCCAATGGTAAGTATATATTCCAGCTCAGCTGTATCCTACATCATCACAGGTAAGTAAATATTTTAGCTGTCCTACTTCCTACTTAATAAGATGGTTTGAATATCTTCCAGCTATTCTTTGTCTTACATTATCCAATCGTAAGTATATATTCCAGCTAAGCTGTATCCTACATCATCAGAGGGTAAGTAAATATTTCAGCTATCCTACTTAGTCAGATGGTTTGAATATCTTCCAGCTATTCTATGTCTTACATTATCCAATGTTAAGTATATATTCCAGCTAAGCTGTATCCTACATCATCAGATGGTAAGTAAATATTTCAGTTATGCTATTTCCTACTTAATCAGATGGCTTGAATATCTTCTAGCCATTCTATGCTTTACATTATCCAGTGGTAAGTATATATTCCAGCTAAGCTGTATCCTACTTCATCAGATTGTAAGTAAATATTTCAGCTATGCTACTTCCTACTTAATCAGATGCTTTGAATTTCTTCCAGCTATTCTATGTCTTACATCATCCAATAGTAAGTATATATTCCAGCTAAGCTGTATCCTACATCATCAGATCGTAAGTAAATATTTCAGCTATGCTACTTCCTACTTAATCCGATGATTTGAATATCTTCCAGCTATTCTATGTCTTACATTATCCAGTGGTAAGTATATATTCCAGCTAAGCTGTATCCTACTTCATCAGATTGTAAGTAAATATTTCAGCTATGCTACTTCCTACTTAATCAGATGGTTTGAATTTCTTCCAGCTATTCTATGTCTTACATCATCCAATAGTAAGTATATATTCCAGCTAAGCTGTATCCTACATCATCAGATCGTAAGTAAATATTTCAGCTATGCTACTTCCTACTTAATCCGATGGTTTGAATATCTTCCAGCTATTCTATGTCTTACATTATCTAAAGGTAAGTATATATTCCAGCTAAGCTGTATCCTACATCATCAGAGGGTAAGTAAATATTTCAGCTATCCTACTTCCTACTTAATCAGAAGGTTTGAATTTCTTCCAGCGATTCTATGTCTTACATTATCCAATGGTAAGTATATATTCCAGCTAAGCTGTATCCTACATCATCATAGGGTAAGTAAATATTTCAGCTTTCCTACTTCCTACTTAATAAGATGGTTTGAATATCTTCCAGCTCTTCTATGTCTTACATTATCCAATAATAAGTATATATTCCAGCTAAGCTGTATCCTACATCATCAGAGGGTAAGTAAATATTTCAGCTATCCTACTTCCTACTTAATCAGATGGCTTAAATATCTACCAGCTATTCTGTGTCTTACATCATCCAATGGTACGTATATAATCCAGCTAAGCTTTTTCCTACATCATCAGATGGTAAGTAAACATTTCAGTTATGCTACTTCCTACTTAATCAGATGGTTTGAATATCTTCCAGCTGTTCTGTGTCTTACATCATCCAATGGTAAGTATATATTCCAGGTAAGCTGTATCCTACATCATCAGATGGTAACTAAATATTTCAGCTATGCTATTTCCTACTTAATCAGATGATTTGAATATCTTCCGGCTATTTTATGTCTTACATTATCCAATTTTAAGTATATATTCCAGCTGAACTTTTTATACATCATCAGATGGTAAGTAAACATTTCTGCTACGCTATTTCCTACTTAATCAGATGGTTTGAATATCTTCCTCGCTATTTTTAATTTACATTATTATCTTTTATATATATTCCAGCTGAACTTTTTATGTTAATTTTCATCAGATGGTAAGTAAACATTTCTGCTACGCTATTTCCTACTTAATCAGATGGTTTGAATATCTTCCAGCTATTCTTTGTGTTACATCATCTAATGGGAAGTATATATTTGAGCTAAGCTGTATCCTACATCATCATCAGATGGTAACTAAATATTTCAGCTATGCTACTTCCTACTTAATGCCTACTTAATGAGATGGTTTGAACATCTTCCAGCTGGTCTGTCTTACATCATCCAATGGTAAGTATATATTCCAAGTAAGCTGTATCCTACATCATCAGATGTTAAATAAATATTTCAGCTATGCTACTTCCTACTTAATCAGATGATTGAATATCTTCCAGCTATTCTATGTCTTACATCATCTAATGGTAAATATATATTCCAGCTAAGCTATATCCTACATCATCAGATGGTAAGTAAATATTTCAGCTATGCTATTTCCTACTTAATCAGATGGTTTAATATCTTCCAGCTATCCTGTGTCTTACACCATCTAATTGTGAGTATATATTAGAGCTAAGCTGTATCCTACATCATCAGATGGTAAGCAAATATTTTATCTATGCTACTTCATACTTAATCAGATGGTTTGAATATCTTCCAGCTATTCTATGTCTTACATCATCCAATGTTAAGTATATATTCCAGCTAAGTTGTATCCTACATCATCAGATGGTAAGTAAATATTTCAGCTATGCTATTTCCTACTTAATCAGATGGTTTGAATATCTTCCAGCTATCCTGTGTCTTACATCATCTAATTGTGAGTATATATTAGAGCTAAGCTGTATCCTACATCATCAGATGGTAAGTAAATATTTTATCTATGCTACTTCCTACTTAATCAGATGGTTTGAATATCTTCCAGCTATTCTATGTCTTACATCATCCAATGGTAAGTATATATTCCAGCTAAGCTGTATCCTACATCATCAGATGGTAAGTAAATATTTCAGCTATGCTACTTCTTACTTAATCAGATGGTTTGAATATCTTCCAGCTATTCCATGTCCTACATCATCGAATGGTAAGTATATATTCCAGCTAAGCTGTAGCCTACATCATCAGATGGTAAGTAAATATTTCAGCTATGCTACTTCCTACTTAATCAGATAGTTTGAATATCTTCCAGCTATTCCATGTCTTACATCATCGAATGGTAAGTATATATTCCAGCTAAGGTGTATCCTACATCATCAGATGGTAAGTATATATTGCAGGTTTCCTATATCTGACATCATCAAGTGTTAAGTTTATAGTCCAGCTGGTAAGTATATATTCAAGCTACATCACCAGAAGGTAAGTATATATTCCGTCTGTGCTATGTCCTTTATCATCAGATAGTAAGTATGTATGACATCTGAGTCCTATACCAAAAAATGCTATACCTATATTCCAGTTGTGCTATGTTTGACATCATTAGATGGCAGGCATTAATTCAAGCAAATTGAAGTTTGACGTCAATAGATGGTATGTATATTTCTCAGGTGACCTATGTCTGACAGCATGAAATACTAAGAATATATTCCGAACTAGGTATGGCCAACATCATCAAATGGTCAATAAACATTCCAGCTATGCTATTTCCTACAAAATCAGATGGTAAGTATTTATTTCAGGTAATGCATGTCCTACATCATTATATAGTATGTACATATTTGAGTTTTAATATGTGCTACACCATCAGGTGGTTAATACATACTCATGTTTTGCTATGTCCAACATCAGCAGATTGTAAGTATATATATTACAGCTGTACTTTGTACAACATCATCAGATAGGTATATATTCCAGTTGTGCTATGTCTAATAACTAATGGCAAGTAAATATACCAACCAAACTATATCCTACTGTAATGTACGTCCACATCATCAGATGGAAGTATATATTCCAGCTGTGCTATGGCCGATATCATCAGATGGTAAGTAGATGTTCCAGTGAAGTTATTTCCTGTGTCATCATACAGTAAGTATTTATTCCAGCTATGCTATGTGCTAAATCATTGTATGAAAAGTATCTGTGCCAGTTGTGCTATGGCTGATATTATCAGAGCTTAAGTATATATTCCATCTATCTTATACCAGCATCATCAGATGTTAAGTAAATATTTCAGCTATGCTACTTCCTACTTAATCAAATGGCTTACATATCTTCCAGCTATTCTATGTTTTACATCATCCAATGGTAAATATATATTCCAGCTAAGTTGTATCCTACATCATCAGATGGTAAGTAAATATTTCAGCTATGCTACTTCCTACTTAATCAGATGGTTTGAATATCTTCCAGCTATTCTATGTCTTACATTATCCAATGGTAAGTATATATTCCAGCTAAGCTGCATCCTACATCATCAGATGGTAAGTAAATATTTCAGCTATGCTATTTCCTACTTAATCAGATGGCTTGAATATCTTCCAGCTATTCTTTGTGTTACATCATCTAATGGTAAGTATATATTCGAGTTAAGCTGTATCCTACATCATCATCAGATGGTAAGTAAATATTTCAGCTATGCTACTTCCTACTTAATCAGATGGTTTGAATATCTTCCAGCTATTCCATGTCTTACATCATCGAATGGTAAGTATATATTCCAGCTAAGCTGTATCCTACATCATCAGATGGTAAGTAAATTTTTCAGCTATGCTACTTCCTACTTAATCCAATGGTTTGATTATCTTCCAGCTAGTTTATGTCTTACATTATCCAGTGGCATGTAAATATTCCAGCTGAGCTGTATCCTCCATCATCAAATGGCAAGTAAATATTTCTGCTATGCTCTTTCCTACTTAATCAGATGATTTGAATATCTTCCAGCTTTTCTTTGTGTTACATCATCTAATGGAAAATATATATTCCAGCTAAGCTATATCCTACATCATCATCAGATGGCAAGTAAATATTTCATCTATGCTACCTCCTACTTATTGAGATGGTTTGAACATCTTCCAGCTATTCTATGTCTTACATCATCCAGTGGTAAGTATTTATTCCAGCTATGCTGTATCCTACATCATCAGAGGGTAAGTAAATATTTCAGTTATGCTACTTCCTACTTAATCAGATGGTTTGAATATCTTCCAACTATTCCATGTCTTACATCATCCAATGGTAAGTATATATTCCAGCTAAGCTGTATCCTACATCATCAGATGGTAAGTAACTATTTCAGCTATCCTACTTCCTGCTTAATCAGATGGTTTGAATATCTTCCAGATATTCTATGTCTTACATCATCCATTGGTAAGTATATATTGCAGCTATGCTGTATCCTACATCATCAGATGGTAAGTAAACATTTCAGCTATGCTATTTCCTACTTAATCAGATGGTTTGAATATCTTCCAACTTCTCTATGTCTTACATCATCCAATGGTAAGTATGTATTCCAGCTAAGCTGTATCCTACATCATCAGATGGTAAGTAAATATTTCAGCTATGCTATTTCCTACTTAATCAGATGGTTTGAATATCTTCCAGCTATTCTATATCTTACATCATCCATTGGCAAGTATATATTCCAGCTAAGCTGTATCCTACATCATAAGATGGTAAGTATATATTTCAACTATGCTAATTCCTACTTAATCAGATGGTTTGAATATCTTCCAGCAATTCTATGTCTTACATCATCTAATGGTAAGTATATATTCCAGCTAAGCTGTATCCTACTTCATCAGATGGTAAGTAAACATTTCAGCTATGCTACTTCCTACTTAATCAGATGGTTTGCATATCTTCCAGCTATTCTGTTTTACATCATCCAATGGTAAGTATATATTCCAGCTAAGCTGTATCCCACATTATCAGATGGTAAGTAAATATTTCAGCTATCATACATTCTACTTAATCAGATGGTTTGAATATCTTCCAGCTATTCTACGTGTTAAATCATCCAATGGTAAGTATGTATTCCAGCTAAGCTGTATCCTACATCATCAGATGGTAAGTAAACATTTCAGCTATGCTATTTCCTACTTAATCAGATGGTTTGAATATCTTCCAGCTATTCTATGTCTTACATTATCCAATGGTAAGTATATATTCCAGCTAAGCTGTATCCTACATCATCAGATGGTAAGTAAATATTTCAGCTATGCTACTTACTACTTAATCAGATGGTCTGAATATCTTCCAGCTATTCTATGTCCTACATTATCCAATGGTACGTATATATTCGAGCTAAGCTGTATCCTACATCTTCAGATGGTAAGTAAATATTTCCTGTGCTGCACCAATATCGGCAGACAGGAAGTATATATTCAAAGTAGGTTATACCTTTAATCATGAAATGGTAAATCTATATTCCAGAGGTGCTATGTCCAATATCATGACATGGTAAGTAAATATTTAAGTGAAGCTATTTCATATATTATCATATGTTATATAAGTATTCCAGCTAAGCTGTGTCCTACATCATCAGATGGGAAGTATTTAATTCCACTGTGCTATGGCCATTATCATCAGAAGTTAAGTACATATTCCAGCTAATCTTTGTCTTTCATCTTCAGATGGTAAGTATATATTTCATTTAAACTGTAAACTACATCATCTGATCTAAGTATTTCTTTAAGCTTCTATGTGGGACATCATCAGATGGTAAGTATATTCTCCAGCTGAGCTTTGCTAAACATCATTTTATGCTAAGCTTGCATTCCAACTAAACAATGACCCGTGTCATCAGAGGGTAAGTACATATTCGAGTTTTGATATGTCTTACATCCTTAGATCGCGTTATATATTCCAGCTGTACTATGATCAATATGCTTACAAACAAAATTAATATTCCAACTGAGCTGCACCCAACATCCTCATATGGTATGTGTATATTCAGCTACGCTATATGCAACATCATCAAATGTTAAATACATATTCCAGTTTTGGTATGTCCTACATAATCTGATGTTAAGTACATATTCCAGTTTTGCTATGTCCTAGATCATCAGAAGGTAAGTGTATCTTCCAACTGTGTTATGTCTGACATTATCTGATGGTAAGTATATGTTCGATCTAAGCTATGCCGAGCATCATTAGAAGGTAAGTATATATTCCAGCTGTGCTATGTCTGATATCATCAGATGGTAAGTAAATGTTCAAGTGAAGCTATTTCATGCATTCTCATATGTTAAATAATTATTGCAGCTAAGATGTCTCTTATATCATCAGCTTGCATTCCAACTAAACAATGACCTATGTCATCAGGGGGTAATTTCATATTCGAGTTTTGATATGTCTTACATCATCAGATGGCATTTATATATTCCAGCTGTTCTATGACCAATATCTTTACAAAGGAAATTAATATTCCAGCTGAGCTGCACCCAACATCATCACATAGTAAGTGTATATTCAGCTACACTATATGCTACATCATCAAATGTTAAATACATATTCCGGTTTTGGTATGTCTGACATCATCATATGATAAGTATATATTCCAGCTAAAGTATGTCCAACATCTTCTGATGCCAAGTATATATTCCAGGTAAGCAATGCCCACCATCACCAGATGTTTAGTATAAAATACAGCTTAGCTATGTCCTGCATCATCCGATTGTAAGTACATATTCCAGTTTTGCTTTGGCCTATATCATCAGATGATATATTTATATTCCAGCTGGTAAGTATATATTTACGCTAAAGTATATGCTACATCACCAGAAGGTAAGTATATATATTCCATTTTTGCTATGTCCTATTTCATCATATAGTAAGCATGTATTCCACCTACACTTTGTCCTACATCAAAAGATGTTAATTCTCTATTCCAGCTGCGCTATGTGTGACATCATCAGATGGTAGGTATTGATTCCAGAAAATTGATGTCTGACATCATCTGATGGCATGCATATTTCCCAGGTGAGCTATGTCTGACACCATGAGATAGTAAGTATATATTCTGAAGAAGGTATGTCCAACATCATCAGATGATCAATAAACATTCCAGGTATGTTATTTCCTGCATCATCAGATGGTAAGTACTTATTCCAGGTAGTTTATGTCCTACATCATCATATGGTAAGTTCATATTCGAGTTTTGCTATGTACTATATCATCATATGGAAAATACATATTTAAGTTTTGCTATGTGCTACATCATCAGATGGTTAGTACATATTCACATTTTGCTGAAAAGGAATATGTGAATTAAACAGGGAAGAAGATTTGTTTGATGTCAAGAAAGAGAAAAGATAAAATGGGAGATACAAGGGGAAATATAAAACTGGTTTGCTTTATTAATGCAAAACAAATATGACAAGTTGTAAAGTTTGGGCAAGTTGAGAGAAAAAGTATTACGTGGCATATAGATAAAGGAATAAATTCCCTTGGTGAAGGAGAGAAAATGTAAGATTAAAGAAAACAATTTAAAGGATGGAGAAAGGTATGGATAGTTTAAGTCTTGTATCCCTTAACATACATAGTTTAGTGAACAATATAAGTTAGGAAGTGACTTAATTTGTTTAGCAGATGTAAGCTTCTTGAGGGAAAAAAAGCTAGAAATTGATTTAATTTGTTTAGTAGATGTAAGATTTTTGAGGAAAGAAAAAAGAAACACATTTTTGGGTAGGAATATTGTGTGGAAGTTTGGGGTGAAAAGTTGTTTGAGAATAGTGGTTTTGTGTAGACAGGAACATATAACAGTGTTATATAATGCTATTGTTAAAGAAGGATGAATATTTCTGACAGATATCAGAAACAAAGAGATACCGTTAAGTATTGTGGTATATGCATATATAGACATTAAACAAAGGAATAGTTATTTAACCAGATAAAATCCCACATAAGAGTAACTATTATGGATATAATTATGGCATGATATTATAATTATAGTATGAATATGAAGAAACAAAAAGGAAAGATAATAAAGGATATAAGGAAGATAAATAAAGTGTTAATGGCAGGATAAAAAAAAAACAAGTAGTAAGCCCTAAATCTCAGGAAAATGTAGATAGACAAGTACAGAGCCACGGAACTTAACATTCTTTAATATAACACATGGTTGTGATTACAATTATTATTGTTTTATATTAAAGAGTGTTAAGTTCTGTGGCTCTGAACTTGTGTTAATGGCAGGATAAATGAGGAGAGGAAAAAAAAGAAGCTTTACATATGTAAGAACTAATGTGATAATGTAAATAGATTATATAATGTATTCACATGTGTTAGAAGAAGTAAACAGATGACAGATTCAGACAGACTTTAATGATCATGAGGGAATTTGGGTAAGGATAGGAGTAAATAATGAAGTTATTAAACAAGGAAAAGGTTTAAAATTTTGAAGAGGCTAAATATAATAAAAGCTTTTGTGGAGGAAGTAAGCATGTTGTGGAAAGAGAAAGAAAACACAAGATTTATATATCTAATCTAAGTACAAAAAAGATAAAAAAAATTGTATATATATAAATAGAAATTATTTTACTGGGAAGAAAAGAAAGTATAAGTTATCAGAAGAGATGATGGTTATGCTATAGATGAATAATGAAAATTATTTTACAAGAGAGAAAGGATGATGTGGACAACAGCAACATAACAATACAAAGTTTATTAAGGGAAACATTAATATCTGGTATAAGGAGCAAAAGAGGAAATATTACACTTTGTAGGAAAGACCGTCAAAAGACAAAATGTGATCCTGGAAGAAGTAGGTGGGAAGGAAATGTAATAAAAAGCAGGAGGTGTTAGAACAGGAAGTGACAAGCTTTATTGCCAAAAGGTATGAAGAATATAGACAAAGAAAAATAGTTTAGAAAGTAGTCTTTGCCAGAGGAAGAGAACAAAGTGTTGATAAAAAAAATCACAGAATTAGAGAGTATGCTGAAATAAGCACATAGAATAAATGGTATAGATTAAAAGTTTTATAACAAAATGTGAAAAGAGCAGAAGAGGATATTTGTGAAAATATAATATGAGTTGAAAGGGCATTGGAAGGCCTAAAAAGATTGATTTGAAAGAAAGGTAACAAGGACATTTTGAAGATACAGATGCCTGTGACATTAAGGAAAAGTCTGTGGACATATGGATTGTGGGGTGTGATGTAGACAGAGCAATCAAAAAGATTTAGAGAATAAATTGGGGGATATTTTGGAGATACATGTAATGGACAAGCAGATTATGAACTTAATAAAATCAGTTTATAAGAAAAAGGAAAAGTAATGGATTGGATTAGAATAACAAAATGGCAAATTAAAGTTGGACAATTGTGTCTAGAAGTAGTATTTTGTTTGCTTTACACATTTAATAATGAATACAGAAGTTATAAATGTGAATAAAGGACTGAAAATGGGGAAATACAGATATAAGGGGAATTTGAAATGTCATTAGTTATGTCTCATGTGGTGATTTGGTTTTAATAACTAGCGATATAAGATGGGTTCTAGAAGTAGTCTTTAAGGTAGAAGAAGGTTGGGCTTTCTAGATTTAAATATTAATAAGGGAAAAGATAAGGGTTTGTTGGGTGTTTAAGAAAGCAGTTTGTTTATATAGGTCTAAGTATTAATAAAGAAAGAAGTAAGGGTTTGATAAAGTTGTTATGAAAGCAGGATTTTACTTTAATAGAAAGGAGATTGATTTCTTGCAGATTCATAGATTACTAGTAGACTGACTGCCCCAGCAGACTATTTTAAACTTAATCATTTATCGATTTGAGAATTAAACCCCCTAATGGTTTATGCATTCAAAAAGTGTAGGGAAAAAACCAATGAAAAAAAATGGCCCTGAATGGGTGCTGGTGATGTTGTTGGCATAATAGAAAACCTTTCCATTTCCTAATATATGATTTTCTAGTAGCAGGCTTTCTTGTCCCCATTAGTACCTGCTGTACTTTTCATAAACAGGTAAAAAGGGGAAATTTAAAACCTAGGCAGTCAGTTGAAGTTGATTGGGGTTGGGGTGCATCAAAACCTCTGATCTTGTGTGAGTAATCCATTCTTTGAGGAGTTTTTGGTAATTGCCTCTGGCTATTTCCAAAAAGAAGGAGAACCACTGCTCCTGGGCATGAAGGGAATCATACATATCTTGGGGGGGTTTTTCTGAATCTTCAGACGTATCCTTGATCTCAGTGGAAAGGGTGGAAAAGCCTACGGGAACATTCTTGTCCAAGGAAAAGAAAAGACATCTGTCTTCCAGTCTTTTTTACATGGAGTTCTGGAGCAGAATCCTGCCAGTTGATTGTTCAGAGAGGGGGAGAGGACTTGAAGAGCTCCCTAAAGATGGCTCAAATCTTGGAAGACCCACTGATCTAGTTTCCATTCTTGAGAATCTACCCTTGTCCTGCTCAGCTTGTCTGCCATACAGTTTTGTTCTGATGGAATGTAGGATGCCTGTAGAGATAAACTATGTTATGAAGATATATCCCCAGGATAACAAGGGTAGTCTGCAATGGGGAGGTATGACCTGGTTCAATCTTGCTTGCTAAGGTACCGCATGGCTTTGGTATTGTCTGTAACAACTTGAAGGGGTCCCATGGGCCAAAGATGATTCAGAAAGCTGAATGATTTAATCAGGACAAGCAGCTATTTTAAATTTATGTGCTTGCATCTTTCCATGGTGTTCCACAAACCTTGCACTTTCAGCACTTCTGAATCTGCTCCCAGAGCAAAGTTTGATATGTCTTTGGTGACTGACTACTTTGGAGCAGGGAGGGAGAAAGGAAACCCAGAATTAGGGGTATTTGCTGTCTCCACCAAGTGATTTCTCTTCTGATAAACTCCAACAGTGGGATTTTAAAAGACAAAATATGCATATACTGGGACCAAAACACTTCAGATAATATCATATATTTCTCATGTAGAGTCTTGCTAGGAGTATCATGAGAATCATAGATGCCGTGATACCCCAAACCCTGAGGTATTCCCTTGCAATGACCAAACTCTTAGTGGAAACCTTAGAAAAATATCTAGATATAGATCTATTTTTTTTTCACGTGGAAAATTTTCTTTGAAATGAGGTGTTAGCAGATAACCCAGAAACACAATCCTGTGGGAAAGAGTCAAAAAAAGAATTGTGGATCTTCTCTTGGAATCCTGACTTGTGTAAGATATCTCTCACCACGGTGGATTCTCGACACCGGTAAAGATAAGCAAGTTGTGTAAATATGGAAAAATGTGGATACCCTGTAGATTGCAATGAGCTATAACTGGAGCTAGACACTTTGTGAGCCCTCTTGGTGTGATGGATAGTACAAAGGGAAAGGCTGAAAACTGATAACGTGATCCAGACACGCAAAATCTTAAGAAATGCCCAAACTCTGGATGAATAGGGATGTGATGATAAGTATAGTTTAAATTTAGTGTTACCAGGAAACAGGTTGTGAAGTGACAACATTTTGAACTTGGACACTATCACAAACAATTTAGAAAAGAAAGATCCAGAATTGGTGTGTAAGCATTTTCTTTTCGGCACTAAAAACATTTTTGAATAAAAACCTTTCCCAACCTTGGAAGAAAGAACTGCTTCTATCACTCCCAGGGACAGTGTGTGATAAAATACAGGGGGAAGTAAGAGCCCAGTCTGGTGGATGAGGAATTATCACTAGAAAAGGAGGGCTTTCCTTCCACTGCCATCTGTAACCTTGATGAATGGGCTTCAGAACCCATTGTCTGAAAATATCTATTGCCAAAGAAAGAAATGCAAGTTCAGACTTTCTGGAAGAGAAAAGGGGCTGCGATAGCGGTAAAGAAGTTCCTGGAATAGGGCATTAGATATTTTGACTTGCTGGACTGTCCCTTGGTTTGGGGTCCTGATTTCTTTCTGGAACTGCTTTGCCTCTTCTTAAATGTTTGTTTACCAGCATTTTGCTGAAAGTGTTTTTTTTTTTTTCCCGCCAAAATTTGATGAGTGCTTACAGAACTTTGAACATTTACAAAGAGAGCTGAAAAATCTTACAGATTCCCTGTATCAACTTACCTCTTTCATCACACTTTTTTATAACCACTTGCATCACAGGATACAAAAAGTAAAAGTTAAAAATTTTTAAAGTATATATTCCAGCTAAGCAGCATCCTACATCATCAGATGGTAAGTCAATATTTCAGCTATGCTATTTCCTAATTAATCAGATGGCTTGAATATCTTCCAGCTATTCTTTGTGTTACATCATCTAATGCTAAGTATATATTCTAGTTAAGCTGTATCCTACATCATCATCAGCTGGTAAGTAAATATTTCAGCTATGCTACTTCCTACTTAATCAGACGTTTTGAATATCTTCCAGCTATTCCATGTCTTACATCATCGAATGGTAAGTATATATTCCAGCTAAGCCATATCCTACATCATCAGATAGTAAGTAAATTTATAAGCTATGCTACTTCCTACTTAATCCAATGGTTTGAATATCTTCCAGCTAGTTTATGTCTTACATTATCCAGTGGTAAGTATATATTCCAGCTGAGCTGTATCCTCCATCATCAAATGGCAAGTAAATATTTCTGCTTTGCTATTTCCTACTTAATCAGATGATTTGAATATCTTCCAGCTTTTCTTTGTGTTACATCATCTAATGGTAAATATATATTCCAGCTAAGCTGTATGCTACATCATCATCAGATGGCAAGTAAATATTTCAGCTATGCTACCTCCTACTTATTGAGATGCTTTGAACATCTTCCAGCTATTCTATGTCTTACATCATCCAGTGGTAAGTATATATTCCAGCTATGCTGTATCCTACATCATCAGCGGCTAAGTAAATATTTCAGTTATGCAACGTCCTACTTAATCAGATGGTTTGAATATCTTCCAACTATTCCATGTCTTACATCATCCAATGGTAAGTTTATTTCCCAGCTAAGTTGTATCCTACATCATCAGATGGTAAGTAACTATTTCAGCTATCCTACTTCCTGCTTAATCAGATGGTTTGAATATCTTCCAGATATTCTATGTCTTACATCATCCATTGGTAAGTATATATTGCAGCTATGCTGTATCCTACATCATCAGATGGTAAGTAAACATTTCAGCTATGCTATTTCCTACTTAATCAGATGGTTTGAATATCTTCCAACTTCTCTATGTCTTACATCATCCAATGGTAAGTATATATTCCAGCTAAGCTGTATCCTACATTATCAGATGGTATGTAAATATTTCAGCTATGCTATTTACTACTTAATCAGATGGTTTGAATATCTTCCATCAATTCTATATCTTACATCATCCATTGGTAAGTATATATTCCAGCTAAGCTGTATCCTACATCATCAGATGGTAAGTATATATTTCAACTATGCTAATTCCTACTTAATCAGATGGTTTGAATATCTTCCAGCAATTCTATGTCTTACATCATCTAATGATAAGTATATATTAAAGCTTAGCTGTATCTTACATCATCACAGGGTAAGTAAATATTTCAGCTATGCTACTTTCTACTTAATCAGATGGTTTGAATATCTTCCAGCTATTCTGTTTTACATCATCCCATGGTAAGTATATATTCCAGCTAAGCTGTATCCTACATCATCAGATGGTAAGTAAATATTTCAGCTATCCTACTTTCTACTTAATCAGATGGTTTGAATATCTTCCAACTTCTCTATGTCTTACATCATCCAATGGTAAGTATGTATTCCAGCTAAGCTGTATCCTACATCATCAGATGGTAAGTAAATATTTCAGCTATGCTATTTCCTACTTAATCAGATGGTTTGAATATCTTCCAGCTATTCTGTGTCTTACATTATCCAATGGTAAGTATATATTCCATCTAAGCAGTATCCTACATCATCAGATGGTAAGTAAATATTTCAGCTATGCTACTTACTACTTAATCAGATCTTTTGAATATCTTCCAGCTATTCTATGTCCTACATCATCCAATGGTATGTATATATTCCAGCTAAGCTGTATTCTACATTATCAGATGGTAAGTAAATATTTCCGCTGTGCTGCGACCAATATCGGCAGACAGGAAGTATATATTCAAAGTAGGTTATACCTTGCATCATGAAATGGTAAATCTATATTCCAGAGGTGCTATGTCCGATATCATGAGATGGTAAGTAAATGTTCAAGTGAAGCTATTTCATATATTATCATATGTTATATAATTATTCCAGCTAAGCTGTGTCCTACATCATCAGATGGGAAGTATTTAATTCCACTGTGCTATGGCCATTATCATCAGAAGTTACGTACATATTCCAGCTAATCTTTGTCTTTCATCTTCCGATGGTAAGTATATATTTCATTTAAACTGTAAACTACATCATCTGATCTAAGTCTTTCTTTAAGCTTCTATATGGGACATCATCAGATGGTAAGTATATTCTCCAGCTGAGCTTTGCTAAACATCATTTTATGCTAAGCTTGCATTCCAACTAAACAATGACCCGTGTCATCAGAGGGTAAGTACATATTCGAGTTTTGATATGTCTTACATCCTTATATCGCATTATATATTCCAGCTGTACTATGATCAATATGCTTACAAACAAAATTAATATTCCAACTGAGCTGCACCCAACATCCTCACATGGTATGTATATATTCGGCTACGCTATATGCAACATCATCAAATGTTAAATACATATTCCAGTTTTGGTATGTCCTACATAATCTGATGGTAAGTACATATTCCAGTTTTGCTATGTCCTAGATCATCAGAAGGTAAGTGTATCTTCCAACTGTGTTATGTCTGACATTATCTGATGGTAAGTATATGTTCGATCTAAGCTATGCCGAGCATCATTAGAAGGTAAGTATATATTCCAGCTGTGCTATGTCTGATATCATCAGATGGTAAGTAAATGTTCAAGTGAAGCTATTTCATGCATTCTCATATGTTAAATAATTATTGCAGCTAAGATGTCTCTTATATCATCAGCTTGCATTCCAACTAAACAATGACCTATGTCATCAGGGGGTAATTTCATATTCGAGTTTTGATATGTCTTACATCATCAGATGGCAGTTATATATTCCAGCTGTTCTATGACCAATATCTTTACAAAGGAAATTAATATTCCAGCTGAGCTGCACCCAACATCATCACATGGTAAGTGTATATTCAGGTACACTATATGCTACGTCATTAAATGTTAAATACATATTCCAGTTTTGGTATGTCTGACATCATCATATGATAAGTATATATTCCAGCTAAAGTATGTCCAACATCTTCTGATGCCAAGTATATATTCCAGGTAAGCAATGCCCGTCATCACTAGATGTTTAGTATAAAATACAGCTTAGCTATGTCCTGCATCATCCGATTGTAAGTACATATTCCAGTTTTGCTTTGGCCTATATCATCAGATGATATATTTATATTCCAGCTAGTAAGTATATATTTATGCTAAAGTATATGCTACATCACCAGAAGGTAAGTATATATATTCCATTTTTGCTATGTCCTAGTTCATCATATAGTAAGCATGTATTCCACCTACACTTTGTCCTACATCAAAAGATGTTAATTCTGTATTCCAGCTGCGCTATGTGTGACATCATCAGATGGTAGGTATTGATTCCAGAAAATTGATGTCTGACATCATCTGATGGTATGCATATTTCCCAGGTGAGCTATGTCTGACACCATGAGATAGCAAGTATATATTCTGAAGAAGGTATGTCCAACATCATCAGATGATCAATAAACATTCCAGGTATGGTATTTCCTGCATCATCAGATGGTAAGTACTTATTCCAGGTAGTTTATGTCCTACATCATCATATGGTAAGTTCATATTCGAGTTTTGCTATGTACTATATCATCATATGGTAAGTATATATTTAAGTTTTGCTATGTGCTACATCATCAGATGGCTAGTACATATTCAAGTTTTGCTGAAAGGAAATGTGTGAATTAAACAGGAAAGAAGATTTGTTAGATGTCAAGAAAAAGGAAAGATAAAATGGAAGATACAAGGGGAAATATAAAACTGGTTTGCTTTATTAATGCAAAACAAATATGACAAGTTGTAAAGTTATGGGCAAGTTGAGATGTGGCATATAGATAAAGGCAGAAATTCCCTTGGTGAAGGAAAGAAAATGTAAGATTAAAGAAAACAATTTAAAGGATGGATAAAGGTATGGATAGTTTAAGTCTTGTATCCCTTAACATACATAGTTTAGTGAACAATATAAGTTAGGAAGTGATTTAATTTGTTTAGCAGATGTAAGCTTCTTGAGGGGAAAAAAAAGCTAGAAATTGATTTAATTTGTTTAGTAGATGTAAGATTTTTGAGGAAAGAAAAAAGAAACACATTTTTGGGTAGGAATATTGTATGGAAGTTTGGGGTGAAAAGTTGTTTGAGAATAGTGGTTTTGTGTAGACAGGAACATAACAGTGTTATATACGTTTATTGTTAAAGAAGGATGAATATTTCTGACAGATATCAGAAACAAAGAGATACCATTAAGTATTGTGGTATATGCATATATAGACATTAAACAAAGGAATAGTTATTTAACCAGATAAAATCCCACATAAGAGTAACTATTATAGATACAATTATGGCAGGATGTTATAATTATAGTATGAATATGAAGAAACAAAAAGGAAAGATAATAAAGGATATAAGGAAGATAAATAAAGTGTTAATGGCAGGATAAAAAAAAACACAAGTAGTAAGCCCTAAATCCCAGGAAAATGTAAATAGACAAGTCCGGAGCCACGGAACTTAACATTCTTTAATATAAAACATGGTTGTGATTACAATTATTATTGTTTTATATTAAAGAGTGTTAAGTTCTGTGGCTCTGAACTTGTGTTAATGGCAGGATAAATGAGGAGAGGAAAGAAAGAAGCTTTACATAAGTAAGAACTAATGTGAGAATGTAAATAGATTATATAATGTATTCACATGTGTTAGAAGAAGTAAATGGATGACAGATTCAGACAGACTTTAATGATCATGAGGGAATTTGGGTAAGGATAGGAGTAAATAAAGAGGTTATTAAACAAGGAAAAGGTTTAAAATTTTGAAGAGGGTAAATATAATAAAAGCTTTTGTGGAGGAAGTAAACATGTTGTGGAAAGAGAAAGAAAAACCAAGATTTATATATCTAATCTAAGTACAAAAAAGATAAAAAAAATTGTATATATAAATAGAAATTATTTTACTGGGAAGAAAATAAAGTATAAGTTATCAGAAGAGATGATGGTTATGCTATAGATGAATAATGAAAATTATTTTACAAGAGAGAAAGGATGATGCGGACAGCAGCAACATAACAATACAAAGTTTATTAAGGGAAACATTAATATCTGGTATAAGGAGCAAAAGAGGAAATATTACACTTTTTAGGAAAGACTGTCAAAAGACAAAATGTGATGCTGGAAGAAGTAGGTGGGAAGGAAATGTAATAAAAAGCAGGAGGTGTTAGAACAGGAAGTGACAAGCTTTATTGCCAAAAGGTATGAAGAATATAGACAAAGAAAAATAGTTTAGAAAGTAGTCTTTGCCAGAGGAAGAGAACAAAGTGCTGATAAAAAAAAATCACAGAATTAGAGAGTATGCTGAAATAAGCACCTAGAAGGAATGGTATAGATTAAAAGTTTTATAACAAAATCTGAAAAGAGCAGAAGAGGATATTTGTGAAAATATAATATGAATTGAAAGGGCATGGGAAGGCCTAAAAAGATTGATTTGAAAGAAAGGTAACAAGGACATTTTGAAGATACAGATGCCTGGGACATTAAGGAAAAGTCTGTGGACATATGGATTGTGGGGTGTGATGTAGATAGAGCAATCAAAAAGATTAAGAGAATAAATTGGGAGATATTTTGGAGATACATGTAATGGACAAGCAGATTATGAACTTAATAAAATCAGTTTATAAGAAAAAGGAAAAGTAATGGATTGGATTAGAATAACAAAATGTCAAATTAGAGTTGGACAATTGTGTCTAGAAGTAGTATTTTGTTTGCTTTACACATTTAATAATGAATACAAAAGTTAGAAATGTGAATAAAGGACTGAAAATGGGGAAATACAGATATAAGGGGAATTTGAAATGTCATTAGTTATGTCTCATGTGGTGATTTGTTTTAATAACTAGCGATATAAGATGGGTTCTAGAAGTAGTCATTAAGGTAGAAGAAGGTTGGGCTTTCTAGATTTAAGTATTAATAAGGAAAAAGATAAGGGTTTGTTGGGTGTTTAAGAAAGCAGTTTGTTTATATAGGTCTAAGTATTAATAAAGAAAGAAGTAAGGGTTTGATAAGGTTGTTATGAAAGCAGGATTTTACTTTAATAGAAAGGAGATTGAGACATTGTAGATTCGTATGTTACTAGTAGACTGACTGCCCCAGCAGGCTATTTTAAACTTAATCATTTATCGCATTTGAGAATTAAACCCTATACCTTGTGTTTGTAAGATAAACAACTTAATGATTTTGGCACCCCTAGCCCTACATATAGTATTCAGGGACTATGAAAGAATAAAGGAGCAATGATTTGATACAACAGATGAGTAAATTAGAGAAGGTTTCTGGGAAGGAAGGCTTTGTTGATAAATACAACTGTGCTATGTAAATTGAGTTATTTAGTGTCAGTGGCAGCAGTTCCAGTAGAGTTTGGGAAACTTGTTACATATAGTTTTTGTTTGTTATATGGGGGATGATGTTAACCCCATGAAGGGAGGTATTATGTATAATAAGCTGGACATATGATTTGAATTTTAAAAAATCATCTGGTATTTCAGCAACTTTGTTACCCACAATGGATCTGAAAACTATGAGGTATGACAGTAAGGAATTATTAACAATATTGTTAAATATAAAATATCAGCAATATTAGGAGAAAATGAGAGTTAGCAAAAAGGAAAAAATGTGAAAGGAGAAGTTGTAGAATGGAAGAAATGAGGAAATAGAAAGTAAAAATAGAGGAGGTAGACCTAAAAGTAAGGTGTGGTATGAAATGATTATAGAGGAACACTATTATATTGAACCATGGAGGGAAGTGCAGGTAGAAATTAAAGTGGCTATTATGGAAAGCAGAAAAAAGATTTAAAAAGGGAGGAGAAGCAATTCTTTCTGCGGAGACGAATCTTAAATAATTGCCTATGAAGGGTGAATTGAAATTGTATAAAATACAATGCAAATGATCAATTACATATGTACTGGAATTGCTAAAGTAATAAAGTTGTGGAATATATGAAGAAATATAATTTTATAGATAAGTTAGGGTGGTAAGAATGGAAAATATTGTTTATGAGTACTACATAGGGTTTGAAAGAAATACATAGGACCAGAAATATAAATTACATATAGCAATTGTCGTTCAGATATGGCAAGTTAGAATGAACTATTTATTATTTAATAAAACATGGGATGCAGTGGGTATTATTAGAAAAGCTAGATATTAATTTTGGCATGCAGTCTGGTGGTAGAATAAGTGAAAGAGAATAACAAATTAGCATATTCGTGTATTGATGTAAGTTATTTGAATAATTTGAATTTAGTTTGATGAGGTGTGTAAGATTTTAATGCTAATTGTAATTCATGTTTTCCTTAGTAATATCGCACCTCTATTCTTTTCAATAAGTGCCATGGGATCCTCAATGTGGCCTTGATTTAAAGCCTTATCTAAGCGACATTTTTTATAAATAAGGTAAATGTTTGATGTGTTTGCAGATAAAAGCTAATCCGTGTTTTAACCCTCTGTCTTAAATTTCATTTCGGCCCATCAGAAGTAAGTGAAATAACATGAGGAATTTAGACTTCCTTTATGTTAATGTCTTCATATCTATTGTAGCATTGTTAAACTATTTTCAATTTGTACTTATTCAACTAACAAAACATACAAAATAGTGCATCTTTTCATTAATGAACATCTTCATTACATCATATTGCACTTTTTATCTTATTTTTATTGCTGTTTTACTGTCATTTGCCAAAGGACTAAGCACTTATCAAGTCAACATATCAATAAATAAATAAGCAAAACATCTCAATTTATTCTATGTAGTGATTGGATAATCAACAATGAGGACCATGAGGACAGGATAAGGACACACATCCTGATGCAATGTGGATGAGGATCACTGGGCCTAGAGGATCACCTACCACACAGTGGCAGATGTTCCACTTGAAATACAACCACTGCTGTCAGAATCAACATCAGTTTAACATTGTCAGGAGAAAAGCATCTTAGGAGTGTATCATCCCACAAAGAAAACTAGGAAAGAAAAAAGAAGACCAGATGCAAGATGGGAGGAGGTGCTGAAAGATTGTATGGAAAAACAAAACAACTATAAAGCTAAGTCTCCATACTGCATGAAAGCCAAGACCATGAGGATGGGATGAGACCACCTACAGAGTGACGAGTTCTTCCTCACCAACCACAAGTGTGGTCAGAGGAGAAATCTGTTTAACATCTTTTACAATGGAAAAAGAACAGCATCCCATGCCTCTGTACAGCATATGAATCAAAAAGGTATAAGCAGCTCCAGGACAGGAAGAAGAGTACTACCTACACAATGACGACTTTGATGTTGACCTCATCTACCAGCGATGTGGTCAGATGAGAACTTAAATTTGCATCCTATTTGCAATTGGCCACATGACAAATACAGCACCACCCATACTGAGCTATAGCAGAAGGATAAAATAAGAAGGAAAGTCATCAGAATGAGATACAAAATGAGTGTCCTCATGGATGAATAACACCATCTTGGGGTAAGGACCACCACCATATACTGTTGTGCTTCTCCCGAAGTCCTTTATAGCATGCAGGATTAGTTTAAGAGCTATTTTTGGCAATATGGCCGATGTGCGATCCGGGAACAAGCTCTCAGGAAGTGCACGTGAGCTCTTAGGCTAATCCTCCATGGACCAAGCTCCTGTATGGAAATTCCCCTCATTTGCAGGTGAAAATCATGCAAATGAGGGTAATATGTGATCCAGGAAGCTGGCAGCTGTCCATGCAGGAAGAGTGCAGTGTGCAGAAATGTACTCAGTTAGTAACCGAGTACAGTTCTGCAATCTACAAAACAGAGCTATGATGACTCCAAATAAAGGCTGCATATCATTGAGGAAGCATGCCGAAGTCCAAGTAGAAAACCATTGGAATTGCAAAATGTAAAAAAAAAAAAAAAAATAAACAACTTTTGTTTTCCTTTAGGCCGAGCTCACCTCGTTAAGCATAGGGCAGCGATGCGCAAATGGGATCAGGGGGAATTAATAAAATAAACCTAAAATAAGCATTCTAACTAAAGTCAGTATTCTGCCATTCAAGTCAATGGCAGTCAGAAGACAACCTGGCCAGTGAGTAATGGTTGCTAAGGGGGAGGCTCAGTGTGGGACATGTAACGATGCATTAGCAGGCAATCCTATACAAATGTGGGAAGATTTAGTGAATCCTAGATTTGCCCAGGGTGTGAGGCAGGTCCCAAGAGTGTAACAGTATAAATAGCTGGGTGCAAGACTAGGATATAGGTGACATCATGGGGGTGTGTCAGACATACTGTAAGTGGATTGGAGACCTGTGGCTCAAGATTACTCCTAGTGTAGCACAGCTATGTTAGGTGTGTGTCTAAACCTGTCTAGCACTCTTTATAAAGTGTAAGCCGGTGTGCGCACCGTGCACCTGGTTGTACAGGAAGAAAAAGGAAGTTAAACCATGAAAAAGCAGCACTGTGCACATTTGAGCACTCAATTTGCATGGTGCACACACGGGCCTAAACAGGGAGGCAATGGTAAGAGAAAACAGAAGTAGGAAGGTAATCAAGGAGAACTAGCTGAGCTGACAGGTGAAATGTATCAGACACAGCCAATCACACAGGCAGCAGCCCAGCAGAGCACACAACTATAAACTATGCAATCTGATGCAGCTGTGCCACAGATTTGCCAATGGGAATATCCCACATGGTCACCTAGTGGGGGATGCTGGATACGCACTGGAGCCATGGCTGATGACACCCATCAGAAATGCACACACACCTGAACAAGAACTCCATAATGAGGCACACATACAAAGACGAATCATAATAGAGTGTGTGTTTGGGATGCTAAAGTCATGGTTCTGGTGTCAGGACACATCTAGTGGAGCCTTGCAGTACTCACCAACTACATGTACCCAATTGTCCTTGTATGTCCCATGCTACACAATATGATCCTGCAGAAACAGCTGCAGCAGGAACAGCATGAGGCAAGGCCACACAACCCCCCCCAACATTGCCAAGGTCTGCACAGGCACAGAGTGACTTGGTGGAGGAACAACCTGAGCCTGCCCCAGTAGGCAGAAGGAGGTGTGCCCAGTATGCCCTGTGCCCTGGCAAAGAGGCAACATATAGCACATGCACTGACACAGAAGGGACCCAGGGAATGTCACCTCTCTCTGACTCGCACATACAGTAAAAGGGATGCCAAACATGACACTACCTGTGCTCAACCATGTATAGGGAGTGTACTCTGTGCATCCAACACAGGCAGCTCTGCAGCACCACACTCAATACTGGGACACCCACAAGGCCAGGCAGTTGGATGGAAGATGTGAAGGCTAGGAAGTCTGAAACCAATATGTAGGCAGTGAAAGCCAGGATCTGTAGAACACTGGTATGCCTCTAGCAAGCACAATAGGCATGGCTACAGACTGAAATGGAGTACTCTACATACCAGTACAGTCCTAGCAAATGTGTAGAAGTGTCAGGTGTGCCCCCCATCCTACGTACACTAATAGTAACAGTCAGGTGTGCCCCCCACTCCTGTGTAGAAATGTAGAAACAGTCAGGCCCCCCACAGCTATGCAGAAATGTAGCAACAGTACAAGCCAAATGACCAGTGAATACCCTGCAGACACAGCATGCTACCTGTACAACACAAAGGTCAGAACAGCAGTACAAACAACCTGGACATGCTCCATACATAAAATACAGATGGCCATACTGGGCATGCTCACACACTTAAACACATAAAGGCCATGTCTGCAAACACCAGTGGATCAGACATATCGGGAAGTTGCAGTTCTTAGTGCAAACACATGTCAGTATGCACTACTCCTGCCTTGCACACACAGTGGATAGGAATACAGTCATATATGTAAGGACACCACACTATAATGAGCCAAAGGTAGACGGACATAGATGTGTGGAAGAGGGTTACCGTAACAAGGACCCATCTGGGACTTCCCACCCAGCACACAGCCAAAAGCCCACAACCACATGAGATGCAGATGCACTCACTGCAGATACTAGCCATCAGCATCTGTCAGCATGACAGACTGTGTGGTGCTTGTGTCAGCTGTGCAACATGACACAGTGAAGTAGTCATCTAGTAGCTGTATACATGTAGCTGTGACATCTGACCCCGTGTGTGCCCGCATGTGGCTTGTCAGTCCCTACATGAATGGGTTATGGCCCATGCATACACTACCCACCCCATAATAGTAGTATGACAAGCCTGCTGAGGTCATCCAATTTGAAATACTCCTTTGTGAGAGCTGTATCTCAGGAATCACCATGGCACATCCCATAACCGAGTACTGCTGTAGTGATATACCAGTTAGGTAGTAGTCCAAAACCCACACTTGGCAACTGTGTGAGTGTGTTTGTGTGTGCGTTTGTCTGTCTCTAACTGTGCAGAGACAATGCTTTTTAGGATACTCAAGCTCCATACAGTTCAAATACTGAACTTTGGCAAGGCCGCTGATGTTACTCACCTAGGAATACACCCCTGGGAAAGTCATAGCCCAGTGATCTCTGTAGTGCATCCTGTAACTGTGTACTGTTTTTGTGTGATAAAGTAGGTAGGTGTTCTAAACCCAGACCTGGAAACTGTGTGTTTGTGTGTGAATCTGTGTGTGTATCTGACTGAGCAGAGAGCAATGCGTTTGAGGCTACTCACACTCCGTACAGTTAATATACTCAACTTTGGCAGGGCTGCTGATGTCACTCTCCTAGAAATACACATCTGGGAAAGTCAGAGCTCAGTAATTGCTGTAGCATGTCCTGCAATGTGTACTGCTGTAGTGTGATAAAGTAGTTAGATAGGTGTTCCAACTCCAGACCTGGAAACTGTTTGTGTGTGAATCTGTTTGTGTCTGACTAAATAGAGAGCAATGCCTTTTAGGCTACTCAAACTCCATACAGTTCATATACTCAACTTTATCAGGGCTGCTGATGTCATTCACCTAGAAATAGACCTCTGGGAAAGTCAGAGCCCAGTAATCACTGTAGCATCTCCTGTAATTGCATACTGCTGTAGTGTAATAAAGTAGTTAGGTAGGTGTTCAAACCCCAGACCTGGCATCTGTGTGCATGTGTCTGAGTAGAGAGCAATGCTTTTTAGGATACTCACACTCTGTACAATACATATACTCAGCTTTGGCAGGGCTGCTGAAGTCACTCACCTAGAAATACACCTCTGGGAAAGGTATAACCCAGTAATCTCCGTTGTGCGTCCTGTAACTGCATACCGCTGTAGTGTGATAACAGAGTTAGGTAGGTGTTCTAACCCCAGACCTGGCAACTGTGTGTCTGTGTGTGGAGCTGTGTGTGTGTGTGTCTGACTGAGTGGAGAGCAGTGCCTTTTTAGGCTGTGCATACTCTGTACAATTCATATACTCACCTTTTGCAAGCCTGCTGATGCCACTCACCTAGAAATATACCCCTGGGAATGTCACACCCAGTAATCTCCATAGCGCATCCTGTAACTGCGTACTGGTATAGTATGATAAAGTAGTTAGATAGGTGTTCTGACCCCAGTCCTGACAACTATGTGCATTTATCTGTGTGTGTATCTGACTGTGTAGAGAGCAATGGTTTTTAGGCTACACACACTCCGTACAATTCATTTACCCAACCTTGGCAAGGCTGCTGATGTCACTCACCTAGACATACATGTCTGGAAAGATAGTAGCCCAGTAATCTCCATAGCCTGTCCTTTAACCGCGTATTGCTGAAGTGTGATTTAGAATAGTGGTAGGGTTCCATCCTCACCCATGGCAGTCTTGGATGTTTTGTGTGTGTTTCAATGTGTGTGTATGGAGCAATGCATTATAGGCTACTCACTCGCAGTATATTTCAAATGCCGTACTGTGGCACTTCTGCTGATGTCATCCATTGTGAAATACAACTGTGGGGAAGCAGTTCTTCTATAATCCCTGTGGTGTGTTCTATAAGAGTTAAAATAAGACAAATTGAACCAGGAATCCAGGAATCCAGGACGCCAAAAAGTAACACCAATATAAGCCAAAAGTATTGCAACCATTTATTGTAAACAAGAGGTTTTAGCGCTTTCATCTCCTGATAGAGACTTCTTCAGAAACAATGAATAGATTTTAATTACACTTTTAAATAGTAATTAATACATGATGTCACACTTTTAATTGAAATTTGTTTAAAGAAACATACACTTGTTAATAACACCTTGAATCATAGAATTTATGCTAGTACAAATATTGTTGTTAGCTCCAAAAATACACAATTAATAATATATAATATATAAAGGAAAAGTATTTAAAAAGAAAAGTATTTAAAAAATATTTAAAAATTGGTACAAAGGATATATATAATTAAACATTTTAAATAAATTTAAAAACTCGTAGAAGAATTCATGTATACCATAGAATTAATTCCATTAAATATTTTGTAAATTTTGTTATGAAAATATGTTGATGTTGTATACATATGTATGTATATATTGTATATTAAACTGTTGAATAACAATTATTTTTTAAAAACTTTTATCAATGTTATAGTTGTTATCACAAATTGTCACTTTGCATATTTCAAATATTGTTTGCCCTTTCAATTAATAGGGGTATCAATGACACTGTTTCATTTAATCCTGGGGGAAACATGGAAGCCAATCTATAAGAGACCCATGCTGTAGTGTGCTATAGACCTCGGTCAGGGGTTCAATACCCACACATGTCAGTTGTGGATGTTTTGTGTGTGTCTCACTGTCTGTGTAGGGAACAATGCATTTTAGGCTAGTCACTCACTGTGCAGTCGAAATGCCCTACTTTGGTAACCCTGCTGATGTCATACATTGTGAAATACACCTTTGGGGAAAAGATACACCAGTAATGTCCATGGTGCGTATTATAACTGTGTAGTGTGATAAACTAGTTAGGTAGGGCTTCTGCTCCCAGACATCACAGGTGTGTGTGTGTGTGTGTGTGTGTGTGTGTGTGTGTGTGTGTGTGTGTGTGTGTGTGTGTGAGAGAGTGTGAGTGTGTGTGTGTGTGTGAGTGTGCTTGCATGTGTGTAACACCTATCCTGTGTAGAGGTGGCTGTGAGTGTGTGGCCAATGTGGAAGGGGGTTTGCTCAGTTATTTTATGGTGGCCCTACTATATATCACCATGTCAACCATACAGGGATACCAAATGTAAATTAGCTGAGAGGCAGGTGTGCAAAGCCATACCCAGACATGTGACATCAATGCCAGCCAATCACAGTTAGCAACATCACTATTACCCAGAGCACACACACACATGTCTAGGCAATAGCCAATATGTGGGTAGTATACTGCATATTGACCATGGATAGTAACTCTGCAGTGTTAGCAGTGGGTTAATGAGGGCATGTCACCCTGGCCATCTGTCCAATATGCACGTACATGCAGACAGTACACATCCACCATGTACCCAAGTGGACACCTGCAGCACCCGTGGTATCTTCACCTGCAAATCCCAACAGATATACCATGCCTGATAACATGCCCTGTCTGGACAGATGACACTGACATCAGGGAATGCTGTTAGCATGCTATCAATGTTGGTGAAGGGTAAACATGCTACCCATTACCAGTTCCTGCCACAGGTGGACAAGGCTGGCACATCCAATGATAATCTGTGTTCACAACATGGGCCAGACACCCAAGGTACAGTTCCACATGTCACTGTACATCCATGTGGAGGTGTGCACATCCTAGACACCATCCATGTCATGGAGTAAGGAACATATACATGGCAAGTGATGCACAGCATTGGCCACACACAATAGTCATGCAGGTGTCTGGATGGGGGATGCAATACCCACCTGTGTGGGCAGATGCAGAAACCGCAGGCCTGAAGCACAATGCAGACCATTGTCCTGTGACCTGATGCCAAGGTATACCCATCCCCTACACTTGTACAGCAGTTGACCAGGTCACACCCATGCAGACATGCACCTATGCATGTCAGGTCTGGCACCCTGTGTGTCAGTGTGTGTATTGTATGGTGCATATGACCACATCCACACTCACTACAACCCCCCAGAGCATACTGAAGCATGCAGTTTGATGTCTGACACCTCATCATACTCTATGCCCATATGACCTCCGTATGACCCATGTGGTGCATGTGATACCTGCACATCGATGTGTTGTGGCAATCACATTAGGGATGAGTTGCACTCCTGGCTCTTCCAAGTGTGTCAGTGTGGGTTTGTTCTTGTGTGAGTATGCCTGTGTTGATGCTGGCAGCTGTTCATGCAGACAGGCACGTGTATGTCACCTACCGTACATCTACCGTATCCTTGTTGCAGATGTCACTCATCATCACAAATATGCTCTGAGTGCTCCACATCCACAGCAGATACACCACGTGGCACAACCAATAACTGCATTGAACTATGATAGCACTACATATTTGTTGGGGGTTTGATACCCTGTGCTGGTAGGTGTGTGACACAAACATGCTTTTGTTTTACTCCAACACCCCTCCCTGACATGTATTTGCCTCTGTCTGCCTCCCCCACTCTCTCTCCAGTGGATTTGGAGACCCACACATGCTATACTTAGGCAGCAGCATGTGTATTTTAAGTGATGCTCATGATCAGCTGATGGCCTCTGCATGAATTGCAGCCCTCCCCTAGCTGATTGCATGTGGAACAGCTGTGGTAACAGGCCCATAGCCAATTTCATGGAAACACACTCCAATACCTAGGAACAACATGGTGGTGTTGGCCCTTTACAGTCCCTGTGTGCAGGAACTCGATCTGTTGTTTGACAAACAGTATCTCAGATGGGTTGGGGATTTACCTCTAACAACATACACTGTGGAAAGAGGGCAACAAACAGGAGGGGGATGTGCCTGAACTGACTACAAACTGTACGTTCTGCTATACTGCATGTGGAGTACTGTTGGTTTAATGGTGTTTGTCTGGATATATTTGTCATAAATGTCACAATACCTGCCATGTTGGTCCCATGTATATGAGGGGGTCTCCATCCGCAGGATCATTCACAGACTGGGCAGTGTTGTGCCTTTGGTTTCATCTGTGAGCTACGGTGCACCTATCTGTGGAATGCAGAAGGTAGTGTGAGGATAGCAGGAAGTAGATGGTGACAGCCGGGAAAGTTACCGACATCACATCCCCTCATAGGACATATGGTGCAACAAACCCTGTTACAACAGTATATGTATGAGGTTATAATGTTGACATGTGAATATTGGCCCTGTATTTGTGCCTCCAGCCACAACTCTGTCAACCTTTGTACATATGTCATGCAGTAGGGGGTGCATATGTTCTGTACTCCATAGTCATTGACAGCATATCTGATAACAAGCCAGTGAGATATCAGACTGATACACGTTATGGATAGTAGGGGTTATAATTGAGGACATAGCCTGGCCATTATGTGGTTGTGTGTACAGTACTGAGGGATGTGTAAGTCTGGTAATTGTCGACATTGTGTGTATAGTGAATATGTACCTTGGCCTATGTAGAGACTGTTGTAGATGTCATTGTTCCAGGTCCTGTCCTATCTGATGTTACATGCTGCAACACTGTATGTCACACTAACAGCTTAAATGATTGTAAGGGCGAACACACACATGTCCCATACCACCGACAGGCATCATATCACACTGTCTAGTGGCCCAGTATATGTAGGGGTGCTGTGCGAGTGGCTCATATGAGGATGGTGTAGGTCAGATAGTCCATATACTGTAATAGTACGCTAGCTTACCATATGTGGCTGTGGTTGTGTTCACATTGTTAGTGGTTATGCACTTTCACACAGATGTCTGTTACTCTGTGATGTGACATGCCTGTAGAGCCTGCTATCTATGCAGGTACATGGGTATCCCCACATGGGAGATGTAGCCCTGTGTTGAGTCAGTCTGCCTGTAGCTAGCACTGTGCTTTGTTACATGCCTAGCACATGACTGTACTTATCCAGTGAGATGACATGTCCAGATACTTGACAGATGTACTTCTGCTGGGCCACCATGACAGTCATGTATGTCAGAAAAAGTAGTAGGATGCTGTTCAGATGTATGCCACTAACTAGTGAGTAGTATGTGGCCATGGCACCTCTGTACCAGTGGTTATTATGTGTCAGGCCAGACAGGGGTGTACGAATGTATAATCTATGGGGGCAAATGTATATCAGTATTTACGTGTGATACCCAGCTACATGGTTGCATGGCTGTTAACAACCACATTGACAGGCCTGGTCCACATGTCTTGCATGAATGGGTTCTGTGTATACCCCTGGACGGAGCAGCATGTGTCACACTGTCCACATATATTTGGCGTATCGCAGCTGTAGTCCAAAGGGGCATTACTGTGCTAGCAGTGGTACTGCACTATGATGAACATAGAATGTCTGTCAGTAGCCAATGGCGCACATGTCCAAGCAGATGTGATCTCTGACACACATCATGTCTGTAAAGACACTCCCTATTACAGTAGCAACAGTCTACAAATATGCCTGCAATACATACATAACATCCCCTTGCACTGAGAGGTTAGGGACTATTAGGGCTGAGGGCCCCACGCCATTTGCAGGACATCTGGCAAACATATATGTGCATATCATTATACATCTATCCATATAGATATGCACACCTTTGCATAACTTGCTTACTGTATGACAACAGTTGTACACATATGTGCCTGTGTTCTACACTCTGTCCTCCACCTACATCCCTGGCTTAGCACAGGTGACAATACTGACAGGGTTTTTTATGTAGTGGGCTGTGTGTATGTCATGCTGTCATTTCTGCCATCCTTCCACTGCTGTCGTGTTCCCCACACATACTGGGGGGTTGGGGCTATATATGTGTGGGCTCCACCTACACAATACATGTGTGCCCTAATGCACTACAGAGGGCAGTGTACGTAACTGTGGTACATGGTCCAGTAGTAGTGAGTGTAAGGGGGTGCACCATAACTAACCTAGGCTGTAACAACATGTGTGTGTATCTGGGGTAAGCTGTCTTAAGGTATCTGGATGTACATTATCATACATTCCATTATGGGTAAATGCAGGCCTACTACCGCCTGCCATATGGACTGTTCTGTTTGCCTGTGTGGCTGTGATGGTGTCAGTTATGCCTTGTTATGTAACAGATACATCCCATTGTGTCATCTGGGGTCTGTACCCCCTAGGGATTGTGTACAGAGTGTAGATAGAAGCTGCTGACCTATACATCTGCATTATGTACTGTTGATTGTCTGGTATGCTGTGGGCCAGTTTGTCATTACTATTGTACTACTAGAAGGCCACGGCCTGGACAGCAACATGTGTCAACCATACCAGACTACCACCTCAGTATAACTGTTTCACAGTTGCATTACACTGCTCATATGGATGTTAGTGTCTAGATGGCTATATGACATGGCATATACAACTGTCATAGTACACAAATATAGCTGTCACAATCATTTATGGGCATCTGTGTGTGGTGTTATATCCTTTGATATCTCTGTGGGTATGTGTTGCAGGCTATGAATGCCATTCATATGGGTGGCTCATACAGTCTCCAGTTGTTAAGGTGGTGACTGTAGGAATACTGGCTGCTCAAGTTGTGTGCATGTACTACATATGTACTGTACTGTACATATCTCTTATCTATATATATGTATATATAAAATATATATATATATATATATATATATATATATATATATATATATATATCTGCATATATCTATCTGTGTATATGTATCCTAGGGATGGCCATGTTGTGTGCGGTCCTGGTTATGGGATCTGCAACACTTGTTACTGTATTACAGGGAGGAGTATACCTATTTGTACCAGACATATATTGTGCGGGGCCTCTCAATGCCATTAACGTTGCATGTTTACATATATGATTCTGTTATATCCCCATTGTTATCACCAGATGTCTGTCCATATACACCTATATATGCACATGTATATATCTGCTGACATATACATGACCTGCTGTATATATTTACACATGTAGATGTAGACATATATATCCATAGATGTAGGCATTAGCATGTGTACCTGTTCATATATATGTATATATGCATATATCCCTATATATATATATATATATATATATATATATATATATATATACACATATATCTACATATAGCAATATGTTGTACCTGTTTAGACATTAATATATTTACTCACACGTACATCTATATGTTGCAATACATTCCCTGTACTGTTGAATGACTGGGCTGGATGATATGTTTGTGGAGACATCAGGGTTATGTACATCTGCCATGGTTTAGTGGGAAATCACTTTGTGTATGGTGTGCAGTGTCCTGGGTATGCACCTTGCGGAGGTGGTTTATTCTGTTGCCCACCAGAACACTCCCGCTTACCCCCACACTAACCTCTTTAAAAGGAATGGAAATAAGGGTTACTAGGAAAGTGGTGAAAAAGGGACAGTAGGGGACATAGCTACACATGTGCAGGAAGGATGTAAGAAATGTCCATAGCTGCCCATTTCTGCTAAAGCAACAGCTGTGCATAAACAATGCAGTTGGAGGTAGATGTGGACCCTCAAATCCCTGGGAGAAGGGAGAGGACAACATTAATGCATTGTGATGCCAATTAGACCGGATTACAATGTATCCAGTGGACACGTGTGCGGAATGGACAGCCATGTATGGGGCGAGATTGTTTTGTGGGAACATATTGCCCTTCCATTATCTTTTCAGTTGGGAGTGGGATGTTGGGGAGGGGCTGTGGGTATATTTGGGGCGGGAGGATGGGAAGGTTACCAGACATGACACACAAGACGCATACAGGGACGGTATATGACACATGTGGGGGGTGAACACCTTGATGGGGAGGAGTGTTGGGATATCGGAAGCCCACAAGCCCCCTAGTGGTAACAGTGGGACTGAGGTTACCACCTGTGGGCGGTCACCATGGTGTCAACACAGTGCCATACTCTTCTGAAATATGACTGCAGACCATCCTCCTGCTGACACATGTACACCTGCAACACAAATGGATAACATTATGGAGATAATCATTGTTACTGACAGCTGAAATGCATCATAGCTGCATTGCTACACTACCTGACATGTATGCATTACATATTAGCCCTGACAACCTCTCACACTGAACTACATTACAGCACTGTATAATGTGCATCAGAACCATGTTAGCCTGTCCCTGCATCAATGTTATGAATGACAGGGAAGTGACACAGGTATCATCATATGCACACGGTGTATTGCTGGTTTGCCAGAGGTCGAGGGTGGTCCATACATGTGTCACCATGAGTGCAGCTGAGGGGTTTTGTTCAATGATTGGGGCATGGTGCTGTGGTGTGTGTAGGTATGGGGTCGTCCTAGGTGTGGTTGCATAGTGTGTGTGTGGGTATGCATGCACAAAGTCCTGCCATGTGGTGGCCCTATACAGGTGTTGTCGGACAGCTGCAGACCATACCTGCCAGGGTGTGCAGTTCAGTGCCTCCAGCTACAGACACACTGACTGTGCCTGCCAGGAGTTCCACAAGCATGTGCAGGTACAGACCTTGAGGTGCTACTCTCCCCTGATGATGACAGGTGTCTGCTGGAACTATGTCCTGCCTGGGACTGGCCAGGGCCACATGCACGAGGCCTGCTGCGGTGTGGTGTGGACAGCACCCCCAGTGGTGTGCTGGGGCTGGTACTGCCACTATGGGAGTGGCTTGGTGGAGTGGGTGTACATGTTTGTGTGCCTGTGTGTACCTGTGTGTGTGTGCGTGTGTGTGTGTGTGTGTGTGTGTGTGTGTGTGTGTGTGTGTGTGTGTGTGTGTGTGTGTGTGTGTGTGTGTGTTTGTGTGTGTGAGTTTGCATACTGTTATGCAATGCTGTACAGGTCTTAACATGTGTTTGTTTCCCCCGCAGGTGGCGAGGTGGGTCAGGTTCGCTCCTGCATGAAAACTGAGGTAGGTGTTGGAGGCACTGAACTGCACACCCTGCCAGGTATGGTCTGCAACTGCGTGGACTTAGGACATCGCACCACTCCCACCACACGTTCAACATGGACATTTCACTGTTGAGGAAGCCCACCAACTATCCATGACCTCGGTATGTTCATGGAGGGCAGCAGCAATGTCACGAAGGTTGCCACTTACAGATGAGAAGGAAGCCCTCTGCAGCCTCAGGCCCTGTCTGGTGTGCATGTCCACACATGCCTGTGCCTCCATTACAGCCTGAAACATGCTCCTGGTGGTACCAGTTGTGGTGCCTCTGCCAGGGGCATGATAACCAGTGGCCCTCCTATGAGCATCATGGTAAATCTGCTGATGTGGTGGCCTGCCAAACATCTGGCTATGCCAACTGTGACCCAACACAGTTGGTATGGACACCACACCTTCCTCGTCACTGGCACCAACCACCAACTGTCCCTCTGCTATGGCCATGTGTGATGGGGTTTGTAGGGGCACTGCAACTGCGTGTGGGCTTGGGGTGGCTAGGAGGGTGATGACACATGTAGGCGCAGTGTCAGCCTCTGACAACCCCACCAGTGCCTCACTAGTACCATCATCATCATCGGTGTTTGTACAGACACCTACCTCAGTTTGCATGCAGGAGGGAACCTGACCCACATCGCCACTTGTGCGGGAAACAAACACACATGTTAAGACCTGTACAGCATTGCATAACAGTACGCACACTCTCACACACACACACACACAGTCTCTCACACACACACACACACACACACACACACACAGTCTCTCTCTCACACACACACACACACACACACACACACACACAGACACACACAGGTACTCACAGAGCCACACACACAGACACACAGGCACAGACACACAAACATGTACACCCACAAACACTGACAGTCCACCTTACTACCCCCCTTACCCTGGGTATATAGACAGTCCCACATTCAGTTACAGATTTTCCCCATCCTGCATGACACTTGCTAACATACACTCATTCATACTACCCATTAATATATCAAACCTCTCCATGCCTACACATGTGATCACAATACATGACCTGTTACTCCATCACCTCCCTGATTTTGGTGGAGTAGGTAGTACATGGCCTCACTGCTGTCATCCAGTAATACCCTGTGTATGTCCAGTCATGGTGTAAATGACCCCTAAATGGTTGCTACATTCACTACATATGTCACACATCGGAGCCCCATACTACAGTCTTGATCAGTCCATGCCCCATCTGCTGCACAATCAACCCATTATGAGGACAACAGTAATACTTGGATATACTCACTGATGTGGTCTGGTAATTCCCCATTGCATTAGTAGTGCTGCATACGTGGGTAGCCAGTTATCCATTGGCTGCTGGCATTATGATGTGTATACCTGGTATGTACTTTCCCTCCCAATGCATGTTCTGTGCTACAGACCTTGTTATGCTATCAGCTGTCCTGTGTTCACATATCGGACAGGCTGTCCTGGTGTCTCATGTGTCACTACATCCACAGCACAATCCCAAGGAGAAGTACTGCCATGTGATCAATCCCACTATTACCTGTGCATACATGGACACCCGCACAAACAGACACACATGCACACACACATCAGACATGCATCGACCACACTCCACCAGATTGCATTTACACACACATTCAACACCAGTCCCACACACACACACCTACATGTGGGGTTGTACACCTTTTGTACACAAAGTCCTCCCATTACCCTTCTGTCAGCATGCATTACGTCTGGTGCTCAACAGCATGCAGTGCAACCAAAGTGACCTCATCACAGAGGCAGTATACATGCGAGTGATGCATGGGCTGTGTTGGTATGTGATGGACCTTCCCCTTGTCAACACTGCACCCATGTACGAAGTGTTAATGCCGACCTGTTTTGCACCTTGCCTTGTACTGTGCACCATACCACACAGGTGTACAAACCATTGCTGTTTATGTAGCACTGTGTTTGTTATGTCAGCTCCAATGCTCACAGCCCCTGTGTGTTACAGCACCTCATACCTGGGATGATATGTGAATGGATATATTTTGTGAATGTCTGATGTCTGCTTTACAGATCACAACATCAGCAGTGCATGTATGACCAGTTACAGGGCTATTACACTGACACCCACCAGACCTTAACATGTCTGTTGGGGTACCCTACACATGTCCCAGAACTCTGCATGGTTTCAAGGCCTACTCATGTGCACATACCTTGGAGTGCACACACTGCTGTCACTGTTGCTGTGGGGTCTGGGTTATGCCTGCCACAGTTACATAACCTGTTTGTGTGCAGTTTCAGCCATGAGGGTGGTGTTTCACATATGTCCCTACTGTAGGCCATGTGTCCTGCCATACTCCCAATCCCAATGACAGGATGTTAGGTATCTTGCATGTGTCTCTTGTACCCTTCCAATACTTCAGCATGGTCCCTACTGTGATGGAGTGCATTTCACAACAACAAAACGTGAACGTATACAGCATGCAGTATGGATAGGTGTGTTAGATGTATGCATGGAATATCCCATAGCCATTACATGCACAGTGCGGACAGATGATTCGCTGTGGTGACCCCTAACCGGGAAAAGCTGAAAGAAGAAGAAGAAGAAAAGGAAGATTACATGCACAGTGTCTTGTCATGCATGAACATGAACCATACTCACCGGCTACAGGCTGCTGCTGTGGTGGTATCCTGGAGGGACCTACATAAGAGTGTGAGAATGTTGTTGTCAGTGGCATTTGTAAAGGGTGAGTGCAGCATTACATTACATCTACAGTAGGGGTCCACAATACTACAACTTATGCATGTCTGTTTATTACTACTACACAGCAACAGACTATTTATATGACATCTCATATTTGCATGATGTACCTGTACAGATGCAGATGCATACACATGAGTGGTGTACTGATGTGCCTCGGGGCCTTACCTGCATGCTCCTCAGGCAGTGTGTCGGTGGCACCAACCTCCACAATGCATCCTGCCAGTTGCCTTGTGGCACCTGCAAACCTGCAATGATGCCGGACCTGCTCATAGCTGAGGTTATGCAATCCGACATCATTGACTAGTTCGTTCACAGGGTGGTCCTCTCCTGCTGGTCTTGGGCTGTCCATCCGAACAGCTGGTCATAGTGCTGCACCACATGTGATACTATCACCTCGGTCTCTGCAGCACTGTAGTCCGGAAGACAGATATTGAGCATCCTCCCTGGACGACATGAAGATGGAAACAGGTAAGTGCAACCATACAGCAGGGTTAACATACTTCTTAATACACATCTGTGTCTCCCCCCACCATATCAGCTACAACAAACTGTTCATAGAATGCAATTGGTATATTGGCTGCTTGCCTACCATTGAGACATATGTTGTATTGTACCAAGCTTTGTGCTATGTGTTTGTGCCATGCTCTGTGCTATGTGTTTGTAGCCATGCTCCCAGTGTGGACACTAACTCTGCTTGTGTGTGTGTGTGTGTGTGTGTGTGTGTGTGTGTGTGTGTGTGTGTGTGTATATATATATATATATATATATATATATTTATATATATATATAGATATATATTAAATATATATATATATATATATATATATTTATATATATATATATATATATATATATATATATATATATATATATATATATATATATGTATGTATATGTGTAATTATATCTTGTGAGTGTTTATATACCTACATCTATATGACTGTATATCTGTAGACATGCTTGTCTAATTATATATCACACAGATAATTATCTCTATGTGGGGTGCATGCAGACATCTAGTCTACATTCTGTAACTGTCTTTCATTCACAGCTGCACTGTTCTGCCTTACTGCAACAAAGCCAGGTGTCACATATGAACACAGACTAATATTAGGGTGGTATATGTGGTGAGATATTGCTGGTAAGCCTATTATACACCTATGGCATTTGTGCATGCTGCATTAGACATTAACATGACTATCCTGCATGTGGTGTGCTCTTGACACCTATGTGTATATCATGACGACAGTACTTCCACCACCAGCTATTGCCTACACTAACATGCCAAACACACATGTTGTTGTTGTGTCTTTCGGCTTTTCCCGGTTAGGGGTCGCCACAGTGGAACACCGGTCTGCTAATGATTGGCAGATGATTTTTACATGCTGAGTTGCCGGCCCTAATGCAGAACCTTCAATGAAGGTACGCCCATTCATGCATGTCTCCACAGAAGACGCTCTAGCTGAGAATCGAACGGGACAACGTCTTGCTGTGAGGCGACAACGCTACCGTAGCACCACCACCGTGGATATATATATTATGGCTTAATTCTTTGTCATTCCTTGCTGATCTGAAACAGTTGGTGGGTATGTCCCACTGCCTACAGGGACAGACAGTATTGTCCAGAGCAGTTGTTCAGCAGAACTTCATTACAGGGACAACTACAGATGGCTCATATCAACATTCCACATCATATTTCCTGTTATTCTATACCACATACTACTTTTAATTACATACATATATGTTTTTCTTACCTGTCATTTTTTTTCCTGACAGCTGTCACTGCCTGTTGTTTACAGTTTACATTTTATACTTCTTTTTGCTGTATGTGTTTCTCTGTCTCTGTCTGTCTGTCTGTCTGTCTGTTTCTCTCTCTCTCTCTCCACTAGAGTTATTGAGCTGGTTTGAATCGATTGCAGCATGGCTTTTGTAAGTGATGCACATGATCAGGTGATGGGCTCTGCACCAACCAGTGTGCAACAGTTGCTAACTGCATGCAGCCTGCTGTGTAGTACTTCAGACAACCACTGTCATGGCAACCCAGTAGTATAAAATATTGACTCATGTGGGCGTTGTCCCTTAACCTTTCCAGTATGGAGGACAACCTTCCTGTATGTGGGCAGTAGTGTTAATGACAGCAGTTTGCAATACCTCTCACAGCAGGAATTGCAGATGCCAATTACACATTCGTATGGGGTTCCAGACCTGCAGACAGAGTGAGTAGTGTTCATATGTGCACTGTATATTGCTGGTCTTGCAGTGTTTGTGTGTACATAGTTGTTTAGGATGGAATGCAGTCTGTCTGCATAGCTCTCAACTGTGGGCCTATCCACATGATGGCCAGTGGATTGTGTGGTTGGCTTGGTCTGTGCACTACACAATTCTTGCCCTACATATATATCACTGGCAGTTTGTCTGTTGCATGCTGTCAGTACATTGGTACATCAATTTGTGTTTCTGATGTCATATTCCTGCATAAGGGTATGTTGCATCAAATCCTGTAACACCAGCAATATCCAGGATGTGTAACAGCAATATTGCAAGTATGGTCCTGTGTGCTATCCTCTGGCCTTCACATATATGGCAGGCTTTGTCCTGCTGTAATACAGTTAGGGGTTGTTGGGTAATGGCCTATCATTATTTACTGCTAGCATTCCTGCTACCATCCCAGTCATTTTGTGGACTCCCACAAAATATATTGGTCAGGGTCCATACATGTGACTGATACATTGACATTACCACAACTATCACATCCCCCCCTAGGGCTTGACTACAGGGTGTAATTGGAGGCTGCTGGAATACATCAGTAATTGTTGATTGTTACCTATCTTGAAGGCAAATCCTTTGTCTACTGTTGTACTGATTGAAGGCCTAGGCCTGGACAGCATAGTATGTTATATATCCACATTGCTTGCATCTACTGTTTTGTGAGGGCCTTGCATTCATCACAGGATAGTATTAACCTATGAACCTATGTCAGACTTCATGTGCTGTAAGTAATGGCATTCATTATTGTATAGTACACAAATAAAGGTTGTCTGTGTATACATACCTGTGTGTCGTGTCATGCCCTTTGAACTTTAAGTGAGTATATGTTTGGTGTAAGTTTTCTCATTTGTGGGACAGGTTGCCATATTGCACATTTCACAGGTGCCAGTTACAGGGATTGTGGCTGAGCGATATACTTTGCACCCAGTACTTCCACACTACTCCTTCATATATATGGCTATTAATACCTATTGTCTGTGTATATGTATACGTACCTATATATATATATATATATATATATATATATATATATATATATATATATATATATATATATATCATATATATATCATATATCTATATATATATATATATATATATATATATATATATATAAATATATATATATATATATATATATAGAGATGTGTATGTGCATATCTGGACCATTGTGTAGATCCTTCATTATATCTTTCCTACGTACAGTGTGTGCCCCTTGCGTTACAGATTACATACAAATGCTACAGGTGATTGTTTTACTGTAGAAAGCATGTGGCTGTGTCAGGTGGTGGGAGGTCCGCCAAAATATGCATGCGCTGGGTATTGGATTGTACAGCATATCCGTTAGGGTTGTGGGGGAGGTAACAGAGCAGTAATTACCAGGTATCCCTCATTTGAGCCCCCACCCCACCCCCACTAACAGTGCATATAGTCTGTTATGTTGTAGTGAGTGGTTCAGGTGTTTGTTCCCATGTAGTAATGTTATACACAGTTCTATCTTTATCTATATTTATATACATCTATAGATATTCCAGATATATATCCGTCCATATGTCCATGCATGTTCGGATCATATATTTGGCCTGTACCTCATTCTGTTGGCAATTGACATGGATGATCACATGACTGTAGTCAGTAACTCGTGCCAACACTTTTGTGTTTCAGACTTCATTTCCTTCAAGATATGTGTTCTAATACATATCACTGTGTGACTAGCAACATTTTAGGTGTCTTAGAGCAGTATTTGCCATATATCCACATTTTGGCATACTTTGTCCAGAATTCTTGCATTAAGTGGTTGTGTGGTATGATATTAGTACATTTCCTGTACTGCTTGACTGCTTGCTTGTGCTGGATGATATGTTTGTGAAAACATGAGGTTATATATATCTGCCATGGTTTAGTGTTAGATCAATTTGTGTATGGAGTGCAGGGTCCTGGGTTCGAGCCTTGGAGTGGCATTACAATTTATTGCTGGGCAGAACAAGGAACGTTGGCTCCAGAAGGATTAACACCCTTTTATGCAGTTTTCAGCGGGTTTGTGTGGGTCTGCTTGACCATAAGCACTGCTAACCTCCATTTACAGTTTCTTGAACCTGTTTGCTTTTATTTTGCTTAATCTGAGTAGTGCCCCCCAATCTGGCTGCCGCATACCCCCGCAGTACTTCATGTACATGTAGGTTTTATACATGCTTAACTCAGGTGTACATGTCAGGTATGACTGTTCATGAACATCAGTGTAAGGTTAAGTGGAATTCCGGTTTAGCATTTCTGGTTAGGCTACACTCAGGTATTCGGGGTAGGTTTACATATGCCATACCTGTGTTGTAGAGTAGATGTGAATAGTGGAGGTGTAGGCGGGTAGGTGGAGGGGGGTCATTTTAACTGTATAGTAGGCTGTTCAACTGATTGGTGGGGGTGCAGTAGTGCAGTTTCGCAGGGTGTTGGGATATGTATGCGAGGCAGGACAGGAGGTGTCAGTGTCAGTAGTTGGTGTAAGGGTCTGAAGTGTTGGGTGGTGGCAGACTTCGCCAGGTGGGGATCCAAGTGTCCTTGGCTTTTCCCTTCATGTGTTTTTACATGTGTAGTCTGGGACAGCTGTGGTAATACACCTGAGTTTGGGGTCCCAGATTCTGCCAATATAGTTGTGTGGAGGGTGTCACCTACTTGTGACTATGGACATTACTACGAATGCAACAGGGGTCAATGGGTATATGGTGTTACTGGGCCACACAGAGGGGCTTATAGTAGGGGACATGTCCAAGGATGTGCAGGAAGGCTGGCAGAAAGGTCCACAGCTGGGCATTCCTTCTACAGCAACAGCTGTGTATATACTTTGCATTTGTGGGTAGGTCTGGACAATCACACCCCTTGGTGGGGATGAGGACAGCAACATAGTTCTCAACTGATTGGAGGAAACCTCAACAGAATCAGGGACAACTGCTCATATAGTCAGGGACAATCAGGGACATTTTCTATATATTTGTAGTATTAACCTGAAACATTTGCAGAATAAGGGAATGTGGATTTATATAGGTTTTCTGACGTGGAACGTCTATAACTCTGTATTACTATCCTTATTTATTAAGGGCAATTCACCACCTTTTCTTCTGCACTCACCAGTTTCCAGGGGGATTGAGAGGGACAGACCTAATATCGGAGTGTATAGCATGGACAGTTGTGAGGTCTGGCCAGCAATACTACCTTGTGATGCCAATTAGTCCGGCTTACATGCCTACAGTAGGTTGTTGCGACCAAGTGTTCTTTGGTGTAATTTATTGGGTTTGCAACAACATATCTGGTTATACCGCCCTTTGCCATGTAAACTTGACTTTGCTGCAGTGAGACTCATACCAGGCATGGCTGCTCATTGGGCGTTGGCTCTGCCCAATGCACACTATTGCTTACATCCCTGGGGTGGTCCACTTAGAACCACTCCAGCCAACACCTGCACAGCTAGGCCCATAATTACATACCAATAGTTCCCATACTGCACATCCACTTTGGCAGTCTTCCTTACTCAAGGTGCAGGTTGGCCTGGCCCACCAGTACACACTACCCACTCACCACTTCTCAGGACCCATCACGTATGTTGTCTCGCCCCATGGATCATCAAGCTTCCCCTACCTTGTAGACCAGGTACATGCATGGTCTGCCATTGGACATCAGTGTAATGGCTGGAAACTCAAATATCATTGAATTTTTGGGTGTCCCACAAGGGATATTTATGTCTTTGTTACAAGATTAGACTTGGCGGGTCTCTACCACTGGTAGTATCGTGCCTGTAGTCTGGGAAGCAGTGGTGTGTTTACTTGTATCATGTGTTTGTATGTTTCACCAGTCTAGCTGGGGGGATTGATGCTATGTGTTACATGTTTGTTGACTGGACTTCTCACCCACATTGGCACGGCCTGAGAACATATGTAATTCGTAATTGCTGTATCATATCCTAGCTATATATATGTGCATATTTACATGCACACACATACACATACACACACACACACACACACACACACACACATATATATATATATATATATATATATATATATATATATATATATATTACTATATATATATATATATATATATCTGAATATGTATGCATAAATATGTATATTAATATATTACTGTATGTATATATATATATATATATATATATATATATATATATATATATATATATATATATATATATATATATATATATATATATATATATATATATATATATATATATATATCTATATATGTGTCTAAGGATGTATGGGTGTCTGCATATGTATATATCTATATGTGGGTATTTATATGTATCCTGTCTCTGTATGTATACATTTGTACTATGGAGAGGGAGAGGTATATCTCCATGTAGCTATGGGTAGATATACACACACATACCTTGATATACATACATCTACATGTGGTTATTCTGTTTTTGCCATGTAAAATAGACTTTGCTGCAGTGGGACTCTTAGCAGGTGTGGCTGCCTGTTGGGCGGCGCCTCTGCCCAATGAACACTACTGCTTACATCCCTGGGGCTGTCCGTATGGACCCACTCCAGCAAACACCTGCACACCTAGACCCATAATTAGGTAACCATAGTTCCCCCACCTGTACCTCCTCTACAACACTCATCCTTACTCTGGGTGCTGGTCAGGTCTAAACATACCACTACACACTGACCACTCTCCAATTCACGGGACACATCTCGTCCGTTGTCTCGACCCATGGGTCATCAGGCTTTCCCACCTTTGTATTCCATGTATGTACACACCCCACCTTGATAGGTCATCGCACGGGCTTCCTCCCATAATATGACAATTTTTGGGGTGTCCCGCAAGGGACGCTCCTGTCTCTGTTCCAAGATTAGATTTCACGGGACCACTGTGTCCCCCCACTGGTTGTATCCTGCCTGTGGTCTGGTGAGCAGTGGTGTGTTTACTTTTATTGTGTGTCTGTATGTTTCACTGGTCTAGCTGGGGGGAGTTAATGCTACATGTTACATGTTTGTTGATTAGACCCCTCACCCCATTTGCACGGCCTGTGAACATATGTAATTCGTAACTGCTGTATCATATCCTAACTATATACATGTGTATATTTACATACATAATTACTATATACAGATATATCTGTATATGTATGCATACATGTTAATATTTATATATTGCTGTCTATATATATATATATATATATATATATATATATATATATATATATATATATATCTATATATATATATATATATATATATATATATATATATATATATATATATATATCTATATATATATCTATATATATATATATATATATATATATATATATATATATATATATATATATATATATATATGGATCTATCTTACAACGCCGACAAGTCAAAACGCCAAAACGAAATCACCGACACCACATAACCCATTTCACAAACACGAAACCTCACATGCCCGACACACCATAATCCCCAAGCAACAAACAAAACAAATCCCCGTCCAAAAGCACACACACAACACAAGCACACCAAAATCCTTACAAACCAACACTAAACCTCACATACACAACTACCTACAACCTTAACCCAACCCTAACCCTAAGGTCCGCCACTATCGACACTCACCTAACCCGCGGCCCTAACCCTAACTCACTTAACCCGCCCCTAACCCACAAACTATCACAGTCGACACTTACCTAGCTAACCCTAACTCACTTAACCCGCCTAACCCACAAACTATCACAGTCGCACACTTACCTTTAACGTCCATACATACACAGCCTTTTCCATGTCGATGTTCTCAGCCGGGTTTTGATCCGTCGGTCTTCTCCGTTTTCGATCTTCTGGCGTCGGTGTTCTGACTTGTCGACGTAGTCAGATAGAACCATATATATATATATATATATATATATATATATATATATATATATAAAACAACATATGGGTGTATGGGTGTCTGCATATGTATATATCTATATGTGGGTATGCATATGTATTCTGTCTCTGTATGTATACATTTGTACTATGTCGAGGGAGAGGTATATCTCCATGTAGCAATGGTAGATATACACACACACATACCTCTACATATATACATCTACATCTGGTTATTCGGTTCTTTGCCATGTAGATTAGACTTTGCTGCAGTGGGACTCATAGCGGGTGTGGCTGCTCATTGGGTGATGCCTCTGCCCAATGAACACTTTTGGTTACATCCCTGGGGCTGTCTGCATAGACCAATAACTAACTACCCATAGTTTCCCCACGCGTACCTCCTCTACAGCACCCATCCTTACTCTGAGTGCAGGTCAGGTCTGAACACACCACTACACTCTGCCCACTCTTAACTTCACAGGACCCATGTCGTATGCTGTCTTGACCCATGGGTCATCAGGCTTTGCCACCCTTGTATTCCAGGTATGTACACACCCTGGCCAGAATGGTTGTCGCATTGGCCTCCTCCTATAATATGTCATTTTTTTGGGAATCCCACAAGGAACGCTCCTGTCTGTGTTCTGGGATTAGATTTGATGGGACCACTGTTTACCCCTCTCCTGGTTGTATCCTGACTGTGGTCTGGGGATCAGTGGACTATTTACATTGTTTGTTGGTTTGTGTGTATGTTTCCTCTGTCCGTCTGGGGGGCGGGGGTCATGCTACATGTTACATGAGTCTTGTTTGGGACCCTCACTTCCATTGGCATAGCCTATGAACATATGTCATTCTTGTGTGCTGTTTCCTATCATAGCTATATATCTGTGTATATCTATGCACACACACACACACACACACACACACACACACACACACACACACACACACACACACACACACACACACACACACACACACACACACACACACATATATATATATATATATATATATATATATATATATATATATGTATATTTATATACACACACACACACATACACACACACACACACACACACACACACACACACACACACACACACACACACACATATATATATATATATATATATATATATATATATATATATATGTATATTTATATACACACACACACACACACACACACACACACACACACACACACACACACGTATATATATAATATATGTTAATCTTAGCGGCCTTGAAACTGCCTGCCCCTCTTGTAAATTTGTGTTTGGATACTCCTTCTGGGCCCATCTCATTTGCTTACTCAACTGAGTGCAGTGAGATCATATTCTGATTTCAGGCACTCCTACTGTGAACAAAGAGAGCATCTGGGAAACAGAAGAAAAAAAAAATCTAAGCTTATTTCCTGCCTTTCCTGTTAAGTGGTATAGACTGTTTGTAGGCTTCTGAACCCCCAAGCCCTTCTGTTTTGGAGGGTAGCCTTCTAGCTTAGTTTTTTTTTTCTTATAACTAGCCAGTTTTCTAGTTTCAGCACTCAAATCTGTTTCTTTGAACTCAGCATTTGTTCAGAACTCATTGTAAGCACTACATAAGCTGCAAATTACTACAGCACTCAACTTTCCTCACTTGCTTAGTGGAAAGCAGTTTTTAGTGGTTTACTATTAAAATGTCGAACGGCACTATGTCGACTGTACTATAGTCGAACACGGAAGTTCAAAAATAGTAATGTCGACGTCAAAAAAACAATCTAGGAATGGTTTTAACATGGGTCGAGGTCGGTGTTCAGTATTATTCAGAACTACAAACATCTCCCCTACCTCGATCCATGTTAAAACACAGTCCTAGATTGTTTTTTTGTCGTCGACATTACTAGTTTCGAACTTCCATGTTCGACTATAGTACAGTCGATATAGTGCCGTTCTACATTTCAATAGTAAACCATTTTTAGTACTTAATAAATAAGCACTTATCCAGGTATGTCTAAGGGTCAGCTTCCAGTGATTTCTCCTGTCTACCTGATGAATCTGGGCATCTTGGGGCAATGCAGCAATTGCCTCATGTATACAGACAACCCTCTCCTCCTACCACCTAACACTACAACCTGTGAGAGATGCACTTATATAGCCAAACTGGAAGCAAAGCCCTCTTCACCCAAGACTGGACTAGACAGTCAAGAGGAGAGGGTAAACACTTGCACCACACCACACTCATCACATAGTCCCTCAAAACCCACACCACCAAAACACACACATAGAAACACAAAACACACACCTACATTCACGGAGGCTCTCAATAAAAACCTGCCCAAGCATCAGGGACATCCAAAGCATAAACGCAAGCAAACTCCACCCCCCAACACATCCCAAATGACACATAGCCCACAAACTTGGTGTGCCACCCAACCACAGCTCATAAGGCATAACAATGTACCCAACACTCTAGTCATAGGTGACTCTATAGTCAGGCACACTGATGTTCCACTCACTAGACTAAACAAGGAGAAAGTTACTGTCAGCTGCCTGTCAGGTGCCAGGATCCGCCACATAATGCATGCACTCAGGTCACTCCACAATAAGTACAAATAAGACACTGTCATTGTCCATGTTGGTGTGAATAACCTGAGACGTACCTCCCTGGACTACATGAAAAGAGACATGGAGGAGCTCTCCGATCTTGTATCCCAGTCAGGTATGACCCTAACCCTGAGTAGCATCCTGCCATCACCCAGAATGATACCACAGTACAAGGACAAAATGATTGACTTCAACAATTGGCTAAGCTTCTGGTGTCATTCTAAGGGGATCCAGTATTTGCTGGGATGACATGATCGACAGTCCACGATGCTTTTCCAGAGATTGCCTGCACCTGTCACCCTTAGGATTCCGGATACTGGCTAAGACTCTTGCCTTTTTTAGGCAAGGTTCAAATGACAAATTCACCACCGTAACTGGTACAAGCAAGCAAAATCTGAGGGTAATGCTACTCAATGCTAGAAGTCTAAACCTCAAAATGTACTCACTCGAGGCACTCCTTAAAATGGAGAACATCGACATCTGTGCAGTGACAGAGACCTGGTTCAAAACTCCAGAGAGCACCCCTGCATTACCAGGCTTCAATTCATATCACACCTTTCGGCCACCTAACCCAGAAAGAAGCACTAAAGGCGGAGGCGTGTCCATATTCATTAAGGATATCCACACCTCCAGGCTAGTTGCACAGCATAATGCATCCGAGATTATCCAAGTGCAACTAACTCTGGGCAAGACCGCAATCCAAATTGTAGCTTGCTACAGACCCCCCACCATGTCGCAGGATTCACACTCCTCATTTCTTGATATACTGGAAAGTATTAGGGTACAACCCAACTCCCTAATAATGGGTGATTTCAACTACCCCACCATTAACTGGGAAAACTACTCATGTACCAACTCTTTTGCTCAGCGTTTTCTAGAATTCATAAATTCCAATGCCTTTGATCAACTTATTCAAACCCCCACCAGGGGCAGCAATATCCTAGACCTGGTCATCACCAACATGGGAAACCGGTGTTCCACACCAGAGGTCAATTCCTTGTTGGTCAGATCCGACCACAAGCTAATCAGCCTAGACATCCACATCCCACCCCCAGCCCCAATTAGGGAAACCATCGTAAAAAACTTCTCAAAAGCCAACTTCACACTTCTTAAGACAGAAGTGGCAAACTTCATGACACCCATGCACATGGACAATAGAGGTATGACTGCCGAATCCTACACAAATGCACTTTATAAGCATTTACACGAGTGCATGGATCATGCTATCCCTAATAGAACCAAGATGATATCCTCCAAAAAAAAGGAAGCCAATCTGGTGGTCCTCTGCCATAAACAAACTCTACAACAGAAGAAAGAAACTGTTGCAAAAAAGAGTAAAATCCCATGACTGGAGGAACTCCCTGGTCAACCTCAGTAAGAAGTTGAGATCCCTCATAAAATCCTCCAAAGCTAGTTACGAAAACAAAATTGCCACTGACTCTAAAGACAACCACAAAGCATTCTATAGCTATGTCAAGAATCTAAATGGGAACACTCAGATCTGCTCTGAGTTACAGAATAATGGCACTAAATATACAGAACCAACTGATATTGCTAACATCCTAGCAGATAGGTTCAGTGCTAACTTTACCCCCCTCTCACCCCCTAGAGGGCCCATCTCTATACCGGAAGAATGCAAAGTTCCTATAATCACGGCTGCACAGGTAAAAAACACACTCTCCAAAGCCAAGAACACAGCATCCATGGGACCTGACAATATCTCAGGCTGCATTCTACATGAACTACAGAATGAACTGGCACCCTACCTAAGTACCATGTTCAATCATAGCCTCACCTCAGGCTTTGTACCCACTGAATGGTGCACTGCGACAGTTATCCCACTCCACAAAGAGGGAGCCACAATGGACCCCGGGAACTACCGCCTCATTAGCCTGATGAGCCTGGTCTGCAAGGCCATGGAACGTATCATCATGGAACTCATAAACAAAGACATTGGTAATCTCCAAACTCTGGACCCTACTCAGTTTGGATTTGTAAAAGGCAGATCATGTCTCCTAAACCTGATTGACTTCTTTGAAGCAGTCACCAAAGCCATAGATGATGGTAAAATGGTTCACACAGCTTATCTAGATCACCAAGGCTTTCGACACCATCCCCCACTCTGGAATTATAGATAAGCTCACTAAACTAGGTATAAATCCCTATGTCATAAGATGGGTTGCCAACTGGCTCATGGACAGAACCCACACTGTGAAAGTAGCGGATTCCAAATCCGACATCAGACCAGTGACAAGTGGAGTACCACAGGGTTCAGTCCTCGGTCCTCTCCTGTTTGGTATCTACTTCTCTGAAGTGCAGGCCAACACAGAAGGTCTTTGACTAACAAAGTTTGCAGATGACTGCAAACTAGGAGCCATAGTCAAAACTCCTAACGATGTGGACAAACTACAAAAGGGCCTCACTGAGACAGATTCCTGGTGTCAAAGCCATGGCCTGAAGCTTAATGCCAAAAAGTGTGTTGTCATCCCCTTTGGTAAAAAATGTGTACCCATGAACTACCACATAGCTGGTAGTCTACTTAATGCCAAAAATGTGATGAGAGACCTTGGGACACAGGTGGACAGTAGTCTCTCCTTTGATAATCACATCGCCACAGTGGTCAGGAAATCCTTCTATGTGGCTCATCTCATCACAAAATTGATTCTCATCCAGAAAAAAAGAGGTCATTGTTCCCCTCTACTCAACACACATTAGACCCATTCTAGAGTACAATGCCCCTTTTGGTATGTACCTCACAAGACATCTACAACAACTGGAAAGACCACAGAAATACCTCACAAAGAGGATTACTGGCCTCAAACAGATGCCCTATGCAGACCGTCTCAAAAAACTACAGCTTTACACCATCGCATATCGCCTACTCAGGGGCAATCTCTGCCTAACATACAAAGCTATGTCAAACCCAGAGCTGTTGGACATGCTCCACTTAAAGAAATCCCAATCCCTCTGAGCTACACGCTCTAGGGACCTTAACATTGTCACCACAATAAACAGAACATGCTGGAGGGATAGATTCCTGTCCCAGAGACTTCCCATACTCTGGAACAGACTACCTATCTATGTCAAACAGGGCTCCTCATTAGCACTCTTCAAGAAAAATATTGATGATTAGATGGGAAATGGGAAATTCACCCCGGGGATCACTTCTGTGGCTCTGCTCGACAGGGGCATAGGAAAATAATTTTCTTGGGTGGCAAAAGCCAGGGTACATTTTTTGGCTAGGCTTGTATGGGCCCTAGGGCCGATAGCCCAGTACCTACCTATGAACCTGTGAACATATATATATATATATATATATATATATATATATATATATATATATATATATATATATATAGATACATATTGCTGTATATATATATATATATATATATATATATATATATGTATCTAAATATATGTCGGTGTATGGGATGTATGGCCTTAATCTCACTTATCTAGTGCTATGATGGCTTAGTGGTTAACTACTGTGACTATAGTGTACAGGGTCCTGGCTTTGAGCCTTGCACCAGCAATTTTTTTTGTTTCTGGGCAGAACATGGGCCGTTGGATCCAGAGTGACTAAGGCACTTTAAAGCAGTTGTAAGCAGGTTTGCGCGACGGTAAGCACTACTAACCCCCGGATACACTTTCTTACACTCAGCTTCTAATTTGCTTAATCTGTGTAGGCAATGCTTACCCCCGCGCAAACTCACTCAGACATGCTTACCACTGCTTATTTGTGCTTAAACCTGCTTACTAGTTCCTTATTCATTATGACACTGACACTTCACATGTGCATTTCATGCAGTACTCCAGCTCACATTTGAATGTTATTATGTAGGTTATACGGCATAAAGATGTAAATATATGTTCATATACAGTTTTCACATGGAAAATAAGTGCTACAGTGGGACTCAAACTGGGAATGCCTGTTTGTTAGGCGGATGCTCTAACCACTCCATTATTACTGTGCTGCTTCATTTGCATATTTATTCCTTGTTATTCTCTTCAGCCTTTTCTGCTTCTTTAACCATAGCTAAGCGATGGGCAAACCCGTGCACGTATGGTTAGCTATACTCGGAAAATAAATACAAGGGTTTCTTCATTTTATTTCAATGTACTGTTGCTGTTGAACACATGGGGACTGTTGGTGGAGATACGCAGACACCTATGAGCAGTTTTGCTCATTTATTTACACTTTCCTCTGTTCTACTTTGCAGGGCGTATTTTTTTCTGAGAACTCTGCTCTCAAACACACCCCCTGCACTCGTCCACGCTCAGTGTAGGATTTGGAGCTTCGGCGGCACACCTTCATTGTGGTTTTCTTATGCTGCTGTAGAACACTATGGATAAATTTGAGGACTAGAGGTACAGGGTGATGATATGCATCCAAATGACACAAAGAAGTGGGCTATAACTGAGAAATTAGGAGCAACAACTACACATGGACAAATGTGGGCCCCACTTGAATTACTACAAACATGCTCAGATGGAACCTCTTTTTAACATCCTATTGAAGCGACAGCACCTTGGGAGTGCTCTCCTTATTCTGCCCTAAATCCCTAGAATGAAACGTGGATGTGGAACACCAACATAGGATGAAGACACTCATCTAGATGGGATATAAAAAAATAGAAATAGAATGAGAAGAGGCCATGCATCATATGGTGCAAAACGATTTTCGATGGGATGAGGATATGCCTCCAAAACATATAAAGATGCAGCCAAAAAATATGGGGTGAGGGCCAGCTATCCATCACTAGCTGCAAACTAGTATACTATACCATTTGTACCTCTGATGTGGTCACATGGGACCTCACATTAACATCTTATCCAGAGGGAAATAGCACCTCAGGGGTAAAACAACCCTCTTCTACTTCTCTGAAGCAAAGCACGGGAAAAGGCAGGGATCAATGGGGTGTGAAGAGGAATTAACCTGAACTGCCAGTAAGATAGTCAAATGAGAACTGATGTCTTCTCATATGTAAAGGAAAGTATTTGAGAAGTGCAGCCCCCAGCATGCCCCTCTACAACAGACAGATGCAGCAAGGATGAGAACAACAGCAGGAAATAAAGATGTGTATTTACACTTGATAAAGACGAGGAGGATAAAGCGATGAGCCCCAGCTATACATTGGCATGTTTCACCAGAGTTACAACCATTATGGACAGATTGAAGAGCAGAATACTATCTTATCTAATGTGTAGCACCACAGGCAGGCAGCAGCCATCCTTCTACTGCTCCACAATGCTAGGATGGGATGAAGAGAAGTGCTGGGATGATACGACAGTGCTCATCTGGATGAGCTAAGGATGACGAGCACCAGTCTGGGATGAGTGCGAGTGTTGTGGAGCTATGTGCTAAATCAATGTATGAAAAGTATCTGTGCCAGTTGTGCTATGGCTGATATCATCAGAGCGTAAGTATATATTCCATCTAACGTATGCCAGCATCATCAGATGGTAAGTAAATATTTCAGCAATGCTACTTCCTACTTAATCAGATGGTTTGAATATCTTCCAGCTATTCTGTGTCTTACATTATCCAATGGTAAGTATATATTCCAGCTAAGCTGTATCCTACATCTTCAGATGGTAAGTAAATATTTCAGCTATGGTAATTCCTACTTAATAAGATGGTTGCATATGTTCCAGCTATTCTATGACTTACATTATCAAACGGTAAGTATATATTCCAGCTAAGCTGTATCCTACATCTTCAGATGGTAAGTATGAATTTTATTTAAGCGATATCCTGCATCATGAGATGATAAATGTAGATTCCAACTGTTCTTTGTCTGACATCATCAGGTAGTAAGTATATATTCCAGCTATACTACAACTAATATCATTGCATGGAAAGTATGTATTCCAGTGAAACTATTTGCTATATCAGTAGAAAGTAAGTGAATATTTCAGCTGTGCTATGACCAATATCGGCAGATAGTAAGTATATATTCAAGGTAGGTTATGTCCTACATCATGAAATGGTAAATCTATATTCCAGAGGTGCTATGTCTGATTTTGTTAGATGGTAAGTACAGTTTCCATCTAAGCTATGTCCAACATCATTAGACAGTAATTAAATATTTCAGCTACGGTATTTCCAAATTCATCAGATGGTAAGTAAATATTCCAGGTACAGTATTTCCTACATCATCAGATGGTGAGTGTTTTTCCAGCTAAGCTATGTCTTACGTCAAATTGCAAGTATTTATTCCATCCGTGGAATGGCTGATACTAACCAATGGTAAGTATAGATTCCAGCTAAGATATGTCTCACCTCTTCAAATGGTAAATATATATTTCATCTAAATTGTGACTTACATCTTCTGATGGTAAGTATATCTTCCAACTGTGGTATGTCTGACATTATCAGATTGTAAGTATATGTTTCATTTAAGCTATGTCGAGCATCATTAGAAAGTAAGTATATATTCCAGCTGTGCTATGTCCGATATCATCAGATGGTAAGTAAATATTCAAGTGAAGCTATTTCATGCATTCTCATATGTTGAATAATTATTCCAGCCAAGCTGTGTCCTATATAATCAGATTGAATAGCACGATTCCAACTAAGAAACCAAAAAGTCCAGAAAGGTCGTCGGCAGGACGTCACCAAAAGCTCGGACACAATAAGATGAAGAAGAGAGTAAAATATTCCACCGTTTATTCAAAAACACACAAAGCAACAAAGGTTAAGCACTTTCGTCTGAATAATATCAGACTTCCTCAGAACCATGATTGAAAACGCTCAATAGTATTTAAATACATTTTGGCGCCAACTTCCTTGTACAAACAATTAATTCTTAAAGGGTCACACTTCTGTGCTGTAGTAAGAATATTTTTTCAAATGCTCGGAAATGTAATACATAACTGTGTAATGGTACCATATGCAATGCTTTTGGCAAAGCCTTCAATCATCAAAAATACTTTACATACAATATACATACAATTTATAAAATGTTTAAAACATTAGAAAATATGGTCATAATGCATGTGTGTATATATCAACTCTATGCAAATAACACTAACTGACCGGTCTCACCCACTGCCAGTAGACTGTCCGTCTTACACGGAATGATCTAGCAAAACAATAAAATAATAATGTAGTGTAAGTTTGTATGTTAAATTGACATGCAATAATTAATCAATATGATGCAATAGTACTAAGCTATTAAAAATTCATGTATGTTGTCCAATAAATAAAACATAAAATTGTTTACTTTAAAAGAGGTGTACTTGAAAATGGCGTACTTAAAAATATGCTAAAATAATTCTGATATACCCTGCTTATGAAAAACCTACACACAAGAATACCAACAAGGTGTCAGTCTGTAATAAATACTCCCTAAATGACCTATGAGGTGAATATGTATGCCTATGTACATGTCTATAACCTAAGAGAAAAGTTCCATATTCTCAACAAAGGGGTAGTTCTATAAATGTACTGACTGTATATATATTAATGTACCAAAAAGTAAATAATTGATACAATATAAATATTAATAAAATACAATGTAATGTATTATATAAATTTGTTTACATATAAAATTGGTTAAAAATATATGTGTAAAGAGACGACTAATCCAGCTAGTTTAAAAGGGGTCTCAGCATAGACCACCTAACTAGTTGTCCTGTACTCACACATTCATCTGTAAGAATGGTTTTATACTTATGAAGTCATTTAACCCAGGACTGGTCGTTGCATCACAAAATATCTGCCATCTACTTTCAGAAGCTGATAGTCTTATCTTCCAATTACCTTCACTACTGACCATACCAATTTGGTCTATGATAGCAAACCTAAAGCTGTGCATTGTACCTTTTTCACAAATGTGTCTACTCAATGCATTATTCATGTCTTGCTTTTGAATTTTGTATAAATGCTCGTATATCCTGGTTTTCAACTTCCTTTCGGTTTTCCCAATGTAAAAAGCCGAACAGGATATACAAGTAGCCAGGTAGACTACTCTTTGTGTATTACAATTTCCAGTACGGCCCATAATCTGTGTCTTCATAACATTATTCAGTTTGATGACTGTACTGGTATTTATAGAATTACATTGCCTACACATTCCACATTTTTGTGTACCTCTGGTGGGATTCTTGTTAGTCCTACCATGTTCAAACAAGTATTTTAAATTGTGTGTGGTTTTATATACTATTTTAGGACGATTGTCCGCTGGTCTTCCCTCATTCTCAGTAAACATGAGTATGTCCCAATGTTTATTTAAAATTTCCTTGACTAAATTGGAATAGGGATTAAATCTAATCACACACACATACTTGTCACTGAATCCATCAGTTCTATTAGTAGTGGTAAATGGGACACCTAAGAGGGGCAGATATTTTTTCCCCCATTCCCCTTTGACATAACAAGCAATGTTGTCAAGCATGTCCTTCGGATAGCCTCTATTCATGAACATTTCGTGAATCCCTGTCAATTCTTTTTCCATAACTTCCTTATCCGAGGACATGCGGGCAGCACGAATACACTGCCCTTTGAATACATTGCTGAAAATGTAAGGGGGGTGATTGCTGTCGTAATTTAGGTAGTCGTTAGAAAATGTACTTTTCCTATATATACTAGATGTAAAATTTGTACCATTGTTCCTAATATAGGTGTCCAAATATGAGATGCCCTCTTTACTGACACAATAAGTGAATTTTAAAAATTCTGTGGTGTTGTTGATATATTCTATAAATTCAGTAATCTCATCTATGGAACCCTTCCACAGTATAAACAAATCGTCTAAAAATCTAGTATACAGCAGTATTTTGTTAAAATACTCACTTTTAAAAACAAACTCCGTTTCCCATTCCAACATCACCATATTGGCATAAATAGGAGCGCAGGAAGCACCCATGGCCACTCCCTTGGTTTGCCTAAACTGTTCACCTTGAAATAGTAAATAATTATGGTCGAGGACTAATCCCATCATGTCAACCGTTAAATTTACCCTGTCATTACTTAGATTGGAAAACTTACATAAACTGTTGTGAAAATATTCCAGACCCATGTCCCTGGGTATACTTGAAAATAAGTCTGTTACATCAATTGTAAGAAAAATTACATCCTTTCTCCATAGGTCTGGTGTTAGTTTTCCCAAAAAATCCCAGGAGTCCTTAGTCAAATGGTTGACCCTTTGGTAAACGTGTTTCGTCCATTCGTCTATGGTGACCCCAATCTTAAATGTCTTGGAGTGTGAGCCTGATATTATTGGCCTAAAAGGAGGGTGTTCTAAATTTTTGTGTATTTTGGGGATTCCTACGATCGTGGCCAACTTGGGAAATTCAACTCTGATGAACTGATAGATCTCGTTTGTTATTCTGTTGTCCAACAGGTATTCCTCAATGGCCAATTCTATTCTTTTGTAACCAATATGTACTTGGTTGGTTGAAATGGCTTCGTAATTCCCTGAAAAATGTAAGATATTAAAAATTTCCCTATTGTAGTCCAAGGTATTATACAAAACTACCCCACCACCCTTGTCGGGTTTCATTATTCAAATGTGAGAATTTTCTCTAAAATAACTAAGGCATTCTCTTTCCTCTGTGTTTAAATTGTCCTTAAATACTTGGGTGTAGTGTTTACTCATCCTGATGTCTTTATACAATTGATATAAATCTTTACTAACTAATTTTTCATAATGCAACACTTGTGGATGATATGTGGGAACCACCACACTCTTTTTGGTAAGCCTTTTGTTGTACATACCCATCGTACTTGGGGCCTTTTCCTTGTTGTCAAATAAAAACGCAAAATTCAACCTGCGACTAAAAAACTTTACTTCTTTGATTGTGTCCACTATGCTAAATCGACTAGTCAGTATAAATTTCATCCCTTTAGTAAACAGTGAAAAAAATGCTTGAGTGACCTCTACATCTGTATAATTAAATATGTTGAATCCGTTGAATGAATGAATGATGTGTTTACTTGATTGTGATACTGTGAGTGTTGGTGTGTTTATACTAACTTTAGTTACAGGAGAGGCACTCACTGTTAGTGTAGTAAATTAACTCATATTGACTTTATGTGGCTCTTGGTCTGTGTCTCTAGAGCCTACTACTTGTGGTGTTACCTCCTGTATTGTTTCGGGGCAGGGAAAAATCTCCCCCCTTGAAAATTTGTATCATTGGTATTCCTGTCCACCCGCTCATTATATACATGGTGTTTCTCTTGTTGGGGAGTTGTTTTCCTATTCTCATTAGGCCAAACATAAGCCCTATTGTTTCTGTAAAATTCAACATCTCTGTCTATCTTTCTAAGTTTCCTATTGAATATAAGTGTAGCTTTGTTTTCCGCAGTGGAAAACTGTCTATGATATAGGTCTCCCCATTGGTCAAAATTCACATCTTTAATTATGTCCTCGTTCAATTTCTCTATATCCTTAGTAAGTCCCTCTAACTTCAACTCATTGCATTTCAACAGTTTCCTCATGTATGCAAATCCAAAGTCATCAAACATACTGTTAAACTCAGCCTTATTAGCATTGTTGTAATCAATTCCTAAAGGGAGTTTGAAAAATCTCAACCCCTTAGGCACAATTTTTAAAATCAAACATTGCTTTAAATAAGCACTGTCAGTTTTAATACTTTTAACCTGAATTAGTTTTTTACCAAGCAATAAAATTAGTGACTTAATATTTTCCACAGTTGTGCTACAATGTCTTCCTTGTTTATAGTAATGTTCACTATAACAGTCATCTTTTTTAAAATGAACTTCTTCGTTTAGAAATACATCAATACTGTTCATTCCAAAAGGTTTCTTTAAAGTTTACTTTAATAGAAAGGAGATTGAGATATTCTAGATTCATAGGTTACTACTAGGCAAACTACCCTTGGAGGCTATTTTAAGCTTAATCACTTATCGCATTTGAGAATCAAACCCTTAATGATTATGACAATCCCTAGCCGTAGGGATAGCAATGAGAAAAAAAAAATAACCCTGAATGGGTGCTGGTGATGTTGTTGGCACTAACTAGAAAACCTTTCCATTTCCTAATATATGATTTTCTAGTAGTAGGCTTTCTTGTCTCTGTTAGTACCTGCTGTACTTCTTCAATAAACAGGTAGTTGAAGTTGATTGGGGTTGGGGTACATCAAAAACCTCTGATCTTTTGTGAGTATATCCATTCTTTGAGGAAGTTTTTGGTAATTGCCTCTGGCTATTTCCAAAAAAGAAGGGAGACCCACTGCTGCCTGTGCATGACGGGAATCACTACAATCATCAAGAAAATAAATTGGAGGCAAACCACCACGATGAAAAAGTAGAGATTATTTATTGTTAACAAATAGGAACGATGAGCGCTTTCGCGTGTAACAAACCACACTTCTTCAGATCTACTGTGTATATTTCATTGAGACTTTTTATACTAAAGTAAGCAAATTAATTAATTAATTAAACAATTCAGCAACTCATTCATGCTAAATTGCACCACAAGAGATGAATCAACAACTTAGCTCAGATAATGTAAATATCAGTCTGTAAATATCAGTCCAAAGCTAATGAACCTATATCATCTATACTCATTCAAATATTCCATATATACAACTATAAATACAACTAAAAATATATATAAATATAGATTCACATACACAAATAAAATATGTATAAAAATATACGAAAATACATGAAAGTTCATAGAAATTTGTAGAATCGAAATTTATAAATTTATAAAAGAGTATCAAAAACTGTGAAAATATATATATATAAGAATGTTTGGAGAGATATAAGAAGTGTGTGGAGACATATAAAACCTTCTTAATATGAAATCAATCTCATAATCAATAACAATTGGGTATAATGAATAAAATGAAAAAGAAATATGAAAAATGAGATATAAAAATATATG
>NC_056727.1:615877989-615908915 GCF_019279795.1 Protopterus annectens | reverse complement strand
CTCTTCATCCAGTTAGCCCACGTATGTACAACACGTGTAGACAACAGTTTGACTCACAATTGACTCACAATTTTTGGTTCGTACCACCAGTGACAGACCTGTTTTTGTGTCAAGATTAGACTTAGCTGCCCTACAGTGTTTCTCCCACTGGTAGCATCCTGCCAAGGGTTTGAGAAGCAATGGTTTTCTCACACACCTGCCCAGCCTCATCTCCTGGTTCTGCGGAACCGATGTCCCAGGTTTGACATTCTGAGCATGAAGCACACCCACTCCCTCCCTTGACGTGCACCATTTTTTATTATTTTCTTAAGTTTTTTGCAAGACTACTGTTCTCACATTATGATTGGACAGGGACTGTTTTTTTGATATACATAGACTGCTCAAAATACTGCATTTGAGGAATGTACAAATGATTGCTCGTATTAATCTACATAATTACATACATTTCCTATACTGTTGTATGACTGTGCTGGATGATATGTTTGTGATAACATCAGCTGTATTTTTGTCTGCCATGGCTTAGTGGTAAATCACTTTGCCAATAGTGTGCAGGGTCTGGGGTTTGCAACTTGGGAGTGCAGGTTATTTTGTTGCTGGGCAGAAAGAGAGCTGTTGGATACAGAGTGACTAAGGCACTTTTAAGCAATTATAAGCAGGTTTGCGTGGGTTTGCAGTGGAGGTAAGCAATGCTAACCTCTGGTTACAGCTTCTGGCACTCAGCTTCTACATTGCTTAACAAGTGTAGTTACAAGGGTTGATAAGAAAGTGGTGAAAAAAGGGGCACAATGAGGGAAGGAAAGTGGTGAAAAATGGGGCACAAAGAGGGAAAGACAGTAGGGAAAATAGCCAGGGATGTGCAGGAAGGCTGAAGTGAAGGTCCATAGCTGCCCATTTCTTTTACAGCAACAGCTGTGCATATACACTGAATTTGGAGGTAGAGTTGGACACTCAAACCCCTGGGTGGGGGTGAGGACAACAATAATAAGTTGTTATGCCAATTATGCAGGATTACATGTGTCCAGTGGACATGTGTGCGAAATGGACAGCTATGTATGGGGCAAGATTATTTTGTGGGAACAAATTGCCCTTTTTTTCTTTTTCAGGTGAGATTGGGATGTTGGGGAGGTGTAGTAGGTATATTTGGGGAGGTAGGTTGGGTAGGTTAACAGACAAGACAAACAAGATGCATACAGGGGCGGTATATGACACATGTGGGTGGTAAACACCTTGGACGGGTGAGGGGTGTTTGGAAGTCGCAAGCCCATGAGCCTCCAAATGGAAACAGTGGGACTGAGGTCCCCACTCTTGGGCAATCACCACTGCACCTTCACGGCTTCAAAGGTGCCTGCATTGGGGGATGGGTAGGAGGGGCAGGCTCACCCTCTAATTGCACCAAGCGGACCTCAAGCAGGCATAGATTGTCTTGAATCTCCTTGTCGATCTCCTTACGCACCACAGCCAGGACCTGACGGTGGGTGACAGGTACCTCTCCATCCCCACTCCCAGGGGGGCTGAGCCCCTTCCCCTGTGGTGGTTCCACCCGAAGGTGGTGCAGGGACAACAGAGGAGGAGGTCCCAGGCTGGGCCCCAGACGTGTCGGTGCCCAGTGCCATGGCCAGCTGAGGTGGGACAGGTGGGTCCGCTGGGACCAGCCTTCACATACGAGCTATGGTGTTGCAGTTTTAAGAAAGATATCAGTTAGTTATAGTCAACAGCATTCAGGATTACTTATAACAGCATGCATAAGTATTCCCATTAACCCAAGACACCAGTTTACAACAGTTGCAGATCAAGCAGAACACATGCATATATGGGACAACAGTGGCCATTACAACAGCATGCAGGTTTTATTGATGGCAACAGGCCACCAATATGGGAGTATTTTAACATGGCACATGCATAGAACCAAATGTGAATATTTATAAACCAATAGGACATATGTCCCAACAAAAGTTTGGAGTGTACACGTACCCATTGAGGTGTGTAATAAGGTTATTGTTGCACATATGGAGGGGTGAGAGAGAGAGGTCAATTAACAACTACAAGAAGGATATATGTTTTCACAACTTTCTTAGTCACTGCAGTGATCTGTCCCTTACATGCATTATTACACTACCCAATGTCCTTGGTACAATGGTATGTTTGTAGATTAGTATATGCATGGACTGTGCCTTACGTATAGTCTACAACTCTTACCTGTTATACCTGTTGAGAAAATCATTGTTAACACTACCTGTCACTTTTTGCAAATACTCCCAGATTCCGTTTGTAAACAAGTAAATACCTGACCTGTGTAGTGCCTACAGTCCACACCTTTTACCTGTTATAGCTGTGGAGAAAATCCTTGTTAACACTACCTGACAAGTTCTTGACATACTCCCAGATTCCATGTTGCTGTTATACACATACCTACCAATCTGTTATTGCACATACTCTGGACAAGGCATGACAGAATGCAGGTGTTAATGTGACATATATTGAGAATTGCTGTCATACACTTTGGGTGAGATGCTACAATGACAGGTATGTTTCCATATGCATTCTCTTTTTATGTCCAGGTCTGACTATCCATTATATGTAAGTATAAGCTGCCTACATTTCTTGGATCATCACACTGATTTGTCAGGGGGACATGTTACCGGGCAGCAGATTTGGGCCAGTTATCTGGACATATCGAACAGTAGAGGGGTATGACTATGCATACAGCTTACTACCTGAACATTCTGCCACAGTCTGTACAGTTGATGTTTATGATTATGCTTACAGCGTACTATTTGAACATTCTAGCAAAGTCTGTACAGTTGTTGGGTCTAATTATGCATACAGCTTTCTATCTGAAAAATCTCGCAAACCCTGTACAGTTGTGGGGTATGATTACGGCTACAATTTACTACCACTCCCGGGATTCGAACTCCCTGCTGTGTGTGGTTAAAATATCACAGTTGACATCACAGTACACTGTGCTATCAAGGAATTGGTGTAAAACAGGCCAATGGCTTCTGTCTAAGTCTCCCTCAGTTGTTCATTATGACTGACCTCTTGGGACTTCCAACCTTGTTATACTGAACTTCCTACACATTTTAACTGCATTCAACAGTGTGGGAAAGAGAACTATTTATATGATGCAACACTACAACAACATATGAAAGCAGGATGTACACAAGCACTCCAGGGGTATACTTTTATTCACAAGATCTTACACCTTTATTTCCACGCAACCTATATGACAGTCTTCCTGCCATATTGTCTGGTTTATTCAGTACATCCCATACACAATACACTTCTTTACTGGTACAACACTTTCCAGAACTGTTATATTTATTTGGTATGACAGTACATGCGGGAATATTACTAACCTGCCTCGCGATGCAGCCTTTGCTGCCTAGCAACATGGGCTTGCTGGTTCGCAGCCCACTCATCTGCAGCTGTCAGAGAAATACAGTGATATTTAGCCATTACCTATCCATACTATACACAAGCTAGGCAATCATTATCTACCTAGAAGAATGGGTACTTAGTGCTGGGGCATCGGCCATCTGCCTTGCATTTTGAATCCACTGGTCCAAGAGATCACCCTCTGCTGCTTCAGGTCAGCATGGTGATGCCTGACCTGCTCACCAGTCCGGGCAATACCACTGGCCCTGGTGAGGTCACGGGCGAGACTGTCCCAGGCCTCCACTTTATACTGAGAGCCCTGGTACTGGCCCTGCAGTAGTCTCTCCTCATGGTGTTGTAACAGGAGCCATACCATGAATCTGGACTCCTGGGTGCCCCAGCACTGTGCTCTAAATTGAGTGCTTTCCCCAATGCCAGTCATTCTGCCTACAGTAGGGAGCTGCAACCAGGTATTGAAATTATTGGCACCTGAGGGGTTTAAATACACCCGATTTCCCACACTTTCCCATGATTGGATGGTTTTGAAAAGGCTAACCTATAGGCACACCTGCTTACCTAATGTTGGCATTGCTTGAAGGGGTATACCACTGGGCAGATTGAGTTAGCTGGCCTACACATTGCTTACCCCAACTAAGCTGAGCTGTGCAATGCTTAGCATTGCTTAATATTTAGTTTGCAATATATTTTCCTTTTGGTATTGATGTATTATTATTTGTTACATGTTATATATGTGTTAGGTATCTGTGATTCATGTGTACATACACTGTATGGGGTCCTGGGGACTTCAACACTTTATTACAATAACAGCTCACATCTGGCCTTACTGCAGTACTCCAGTTCACATATTTATGTTATGTAGCAGGTTATACAACATCACACTGTACATAGATTAATTTCACATGTTCAGGTTGATTTCCTATGGTGAGGATTTATTTGTTGAAACCTCAATTACATGTACTGCTGTGATGGCTGAGTGGTTAACTACTGTGACTATAGTATACAAGGTCTTGGGTGCATGCTTGGCAGAGGCTGATTATTTTCTTGCTGGGCAGAGCATGGGCCATTGGATACAGAGTGGTTAAGGCACTTTAGAGCAGTTGTGGGTGGGTTTGTGTGGGTTTTCGCAGAGCTAAGCAGTACTTACTTCCGGTTACAGTTTCTTACACTCAGTTAGCTTCTATTTTGATTAATCTGTGTAGGCAATGCTTACCCCCATGCAAACGCCCTTAAACATGCTTACTAGTGCTTATATATACTTACTACTGCTTATTTGTGCTTAACCCTGCTTACTAGTGCCTTATTCATTATGACACTGACACTTCACATGTGCATTTAATGCAATACTCAAGTTCACGTTTAAATGTTATTTAGTACAACTCTTCTACAACTTCACTATACACTCCTGCATCTCAATCATTTTATCCCTCCTTTTCCCTCTTGCACCTAACTCTACTCCTCACTTTTACCCCTATTGTCCTCCCATCTAGTACCCAGTAAGTACCCACTGTGAGCTACCTCATAACCTGGTTAACGCTGTAACTAACCCTCTTTTTCTCCCAACAGCCTGCTGCCTACCTTCCAGGTTCTCCAGCCAGAAGCTACAAACCAAAGGAATACCTTTTCTAAAGGTCTTCCTCCACCCTGGACATCTGCAGCTCTCGGAGCGCTGTTGTGCTCCCAGACCTAACACCACCAAAAAGAGAAATCAGGAACATATTTCAGCGTGTATGTTTATACTTAATTGCCTATCTCTGTCTTAACTATAACTTACACAGTAGCAGCCTACAGCAGCCTGGCCACCCCCCACTCCTCCTTGCCTTCCTGCATTTACCTTAAACTTCTCCGGATCAACATTAAAGTTCTCACTTTTGCCACTAGGTGGCCGCATTACTTCCTTTTTGTAGTCACATTGGACATTTTAATTTTAATTTATACTAACTCCCAAAGCCTCCTATACAGAACAGTTGTAACTTTCTCTATAAACCATTATTTTCCTTGCCCTCTTCCCCTGCCCGTCTCATACTTTCCCACTCACCTTACAGCCCAGCTGCACCTTTCCCTCCTCTAAGAGTCAGATTCACTGATTGTCTTCTTTCTGGGATTGTTCACTCTTGCCCAGCTCTATCCCGTTCCCTTCGCCCTGCGGGCTCACTCCACTCCCCTACCCTGCCCTATTTCCCACCCGCCCCCACTACCTCTACATTTATACTTCCTCACACCACACCCCTAACAGACCACCACCAATCACATACACCCTCTATCAAACCCCTCCCACTCCCATACACACCCTAATACGCACAAACCCAACCCACTCCCACACACACACCACCTCTCACACACCCATACAACCATGCCTACCTTCCACCTACAAACATTACTACTAGCCTCCATGCTAGTAACCCTAACCCACATTACCAAACTTAGCTTCCCCACAAACACACAACTATCTCAATCCCCACAAACAACATCCTCACTACACCCAAACAAATCCCACACATATTCACAAACCTCTCCTGAACTCTACTCTGCCACCCCCTCCCATCTGTTCAAACACACTATACTCCCCACCCCAAACCCCCCACACCCGATCCTAAGTACATTCCACAAAAGATACCTCCCCCAGCAAAACCACATTTTCCTATCCCAACTAAACCTTCTGATGCAGCTCCTTCCACATATCTCACTCTCAGGAGATATCCATCCCAACCCTGGTCCAAAACACACCATTACCCACCCAAACCTATCTTCCACTCCACAAAAACCCAAATCTATCCACCTCATCACCCTAAATGCACAAAGCCTCCGTAATAAAATTCCCAAACTTCACGCTTGGCTCTCTCATAACCAGCCAGACATAACCACAGTCTCCAAAACCTGGCTTAAACCCTCAATCAAAGACCACAAAATCCACCCCCCAGGCTACCATATCATACATAATGACAGACCCCATAGAAAAGGAGGTGGCGTAGCTATTATCTACCCCTCTACTCTCACCTTCACCTCTATGACCAACCCCATCTCAACCTTTGCCAATGCTGAAATAATTGCTGGCTTTTTAAAACTTAACAACTACAAATCCATCTGCATCTGCTCCATCTACATCCCACAAGGAGACAATACCAAAACACTAGAAGACATCCTCTCTTGGTTTAGCTCCAACATCAGAAATTAAACCTACATCCTCGGTGACACAAACATTAACTGGGCCTCCTTCCTCTCAGATACCCCAACTCACTCAATCAACCTTTACAATTTCACCCAACTTATAAACCTTCCTACCAGGCCAAACAAAGACAGTACCTCCGGTACCATCATAGATTGGATATAAACAACCCACCCCAACCATACCACCAATGTTGGTATAATACCTGACCCCCTTAGTGATCACCTACCAGCCTTCATAGACTGCCTACCCACTCAAATAGAAAAACAACACCAGTTTAAGCAATCCTGCAACCTAGTTCCTTCAGCCCTGAAATCTTTTCAAAATGTCTTAACATTACTGACTGGTCACCCCTAAAATCCCTTCCACTAGACAACTCCGTATCATATTTTAACCACACTTTTCTCATCCTACTGGATAAACTAGCCCCCTCCCGATCTAAACGCATCAAATCTAACCCCTGCCCCTGGCTATCACAAGAAACTAAACAGATAATGAAGCAACGAGACAAAAACTGGAAACAGTACCAAAAGCAGAAAAACCCTAGCACTCAACAAGATTTTAAACATCTGTGTAACCTAGCCAAAAAATTCATAATAAATGATCGCAAATCCTACTACTTCAATCTGCAATCCGACCATTCAACTAACCCAAAGAAATTCTTGACCTCCATCTTCTCAATTCTCAACCCCGGTAATAAAGCCAACCCCTGCCCCGATCCTAAGCTCACCAGCCTAGAAACAGCCACAAAATTCAACACATTCTTTATAGATAGCATAGCCAACTTATCGTCCACTTTTTCTAACCAGCCCACCAACACCACCCCCTCATCCTGTCCCCAAATCCTCCCCCCTTCTCCATTAAACCTGTCACCACTAACGCAATAAAAAGACTACTCCTAAAGCTAAAACCATGCTGCAATGCACTGACAACCTTCCAGCAAAATTCCTCAAACAATCCGCTGAATCAATAGCCAATCCCATATCTATTCTTATCAATAGGTCTATAAAAGAATCCTACGTACCAACAATCTGGCGACAAGCATTCATCATCCCTCTACACAAAGGTGGCAAAAACACTGACACGACCAACTTCAGACTCATAGCTATACTCTCTCCTTTCCTTCCTTGAGACAGTCAACCTTGCACGGGACAGCGGCAACTATGTATCCTCACGGTTTCTAGACCTCTCAAAGGCATGCAATACCATTTCCCACTACCTACTCTTGTCCCAGCTCTCACACCTGCACATCTCACCCTCAACCATATCCTGGTTCTCCAGCTACCTTTCCATGTGCCAACAGGCTGTGTAATGGAAAGAATCAACCTCCCCTTTCCTACCTACACCCACAGGAGTACCACAAGGATCTGTACTAGGCCCACTCCTCTTTAACATATTCATCAACAATTTCCACCTCTCCATCTCTGATGCCTCAGTTATCCAATATGCAGATGACTCCACTATCATCTGCTCAGCCTCCTGCCCCTCCAAACTTTAAATCATAACCCAAATAGCCTTTTCCAAAACAGAATCATGGATGTAATCCAACCACCTAGCACTAAACATTAATAAAATGAAACTAATGATTTTCACTCCCACCAAAACCTCCCAACTCAACAAAGACCTATTTTCCATCAATAGCCACAATAACACCCCCTAGAAATCATTCCCAGTACCAAACTACTTGGCATCACCATAGATGAAAACCTAAAATTCGACTCCCACATTCTCTCCACAATCAAAAAAACCCATCAAAAAATTGGTCTTCTCTACAGACACAACTGCTACCTCACCCCCTCCTCCTGACAAACCCTCGCATCTTCCTTTCTTCTCCCCTCCCTCTTGTACGGTGCCCCCCTATTCTCCAACATACAACTTGGCCTTCGCTCCAAACTCGAATCCTGTTACAACAAAATCTGCAAATTTGCAACCAGTTCTAAGAACTCTTCCCATCACTGGAACTCTCTACACACCCTCAACTGGTTTGAACTCCCCAACCATCTAAAATACCTCCAGCTTACCACAGCTCACAAACTCATCTTCAAACCAACAGTATGCCCTTCTCTCGCCAAATGTCTAATACCCTACACACCCAGCCGCTCCTTGAGATCCAAAGGTCAATAACTCTTACAAGTGCACAAACCCTTACATCCACCTGGCCAATTACTACTATCCCAGACCATAGCCAAACTGTGGAACTCTCTACCCACCCCACTACGTAATTTACCTAACCATAACAATTTCAAATCCACACTTCTCTCCCATCTGTCCTCCAAATGGGAATGCCCTTCACATGCTCCCACCTAAAAAAAAAATCCCCCACCACCAACTCCCCATCAAAGCTAACAAAAATCTCATGTTATAAGCTTTCCACAAATTTTATGCATGCTGGCCTCTGGCCTATCTTGCACATACTCGTATAATGTCATCCTCCTAAATGTAATGTAACATATACTTTAGTGTAAAATAGATACCTCTGTACTGATCTTTACAATGTAACCTATTCTGTCTATTGTGATGTTGGTCAAGTACTTTTTTTATTTGTTGGTCAAGTACTTTTTTTATTTAGTATTTTCTTTTTGTAACTTTGCAACTTGTAATGTTCTGTAAAATTCAGTGTGTGTTTACATAATGTTGTTTTACTATGTACTGGAGCTTTTCTCCTCGGGTCTCCACTGAAAAGGGGCCACAAGCCCAGCTGGACTAACCCAGTTAACAAACAATAAATAAATAAATAGCAGGTTATACAGCAAAAAAATGTTCATATACAGATTTCACATGGAAAATAGAACATGCTGCAGTGGGATTCGGACCGGTAATGCCTGTTCGAAAGGTGAGCACTCTGCCCACTATACTATTGCTACACTGCTTCATTTGCATATATCTTCCTTGTTATCCTCTTCAGCCATTTAAGCTGCATTACCTGCAGCTAAGCGATGGGCACACCCGCACACCTACGGTTAGCTTTAATCGGATTTTTAAAAAATAAAAGGGTTTCTTCTTTTAATTTACATGTCCTGTAGCTGTTGTACACATTGGGGACTGTTGGTGGGGATATGAGGACACCTATGATCGATCTCGCTCATTTCTTAACAACTTCTGCTGTTCTACATTGCAGGGGTGTGTTTATTCTGAGAGCTCTGCTCTCAGACACGCATCCTGTACCCGTACATGCTCCGTGTAAGCCTAGGAGCTTGGGCAGCATACCTTCATTATTATGCATGGCGCGCTGCCGTCCTGCTCCTACACGGGTGCTTCCGTGCAGGACTAGGCTAGTCCTGCATGGAAGGTTAGTGAATCTGGGGGATTCTCTGTTTAAATGAATAAGAGGTTTGTCCCGCATAGAAAACAACACAGGAACAAACAACAACATACAATATTCATTCAGTGTCACAGGTAATCAGAGTTAGATTTCATGCATTTTATAAGAATGTAACATTTTTTGACATTAACTATCACAGGCTTAAAACTACAATGCCCACATGGAAAACAACCCTGAGGTTTAGGATCTCACAATCTTTGTCATTTTTCTCTTTATAGGGATTTTTAAAACCAGAGAAGTGAGAGCTAATATTTTTACCTATCCTAACTGAAAACGTAGACCTATCCTGTATGACATTAGTATAAAAAGTATCACCAGACAAAATAGGCCAAAAATGATTAACAACGTATGTTCATCATATCACTGCCTGCTTATTTCCTGCATGGGATGCAACAACCCTCCAGCTTCCAGAGTTTCAGGGCACATTCCATGCACCCAAACATCCAGACAGCTCAACTCAAGCTGTGCGGACTAAAAATACATTTTTGTGCACCAAGGCCTTCTGAACTTTCCTGTTGTTAAAAGCAGCTCTCCGCTGTGTGCTATTGAAGGATCGGTGGTTGGCTTATGCTGTTACTTTGCTAGGCAGATAAGTTCCCATTGGGGAAAAAACTTCCACATTTTTTGTTTTATTGTACTTTCCTGATGTGGAAAGTTATTTTTAAGCTAGGACTCTGTGTTTTAATGGACTGAAATGAAACTGAACTGCATGAAACTGAACTGTACTTTTAAATGGGAATGCACTTTTTTCCTATTAGTTTACAGATCTTTACAGTAATTGAAAACAATTTTTTTCTGTGAAGAAATCATGTTTATTGTACTTTTTTGGGCTGGCAAAGTGTTTGAAAATGCTTTTACTGTGTTTTTCCTAGGAAAAAAATTACTTTTAAGGACATTACATTTGTATTGGGTTTTGGTGCTTGTTCTCCATGAGAAAGAAGTACTATTCTCGGCTTGACCATGGAATAAACTACCAGTCCCATGGCCAGTCCTTCTTCTAGCCACAAACAGAAAAAGTTAAGCAAACTGTCGTTGTCACCACAGCAGGTTATCAATTTGCCTCAGCCACAGGTTGGCGACTCTGCTGTGGCCATAGCTTGTCCCTCAGGCTACTCATCTTTTAAACCACTTCTGTCTGCTGAAGCACCTACAGCCATAATGGAACAGGGGCTAGCCATGCCTTCTTTAGCTATTGGGTCCCCTCAGTGGGCAAGGAAAAGCAACTCTTATTGGTTTGGGAGAGGGAACAGGGAAGGCTTCCCTGTTCAGTCAGAATGTTGTACCCATTCCTGGAGTAGCTGCAGCTGCTGCCAATATTAACATTGTTGGCCCCATTTTTCCTATCAAAAAGAAATAGAAAACTAAACATGCATCTGCTCCTCCTCAAATTTCTTTAGACAGGAGAAATTTACTGAGTCTGGCTCAAGGAAGGGACAGATATAGTGTTTTCTCCTCAGTTTTCTGATTCAGACTCTGAGGAGAGCTCAGTTTCTTATTCTCCCTGTGACAGTCTCTCTCTGACACTATTTTCATAATGAGCCAATGTTTCCGGTGGAGAACAGTCTGGTAAGGATGGGAAGATTATTGATAAGTGTAGGGAAAAAGGGTATACTTCTGCAACTTTAATGTTCAGAATTTTGAACTGTCAGACATATGTTAAAGATTATTCTGACTAACTGTGAAAGTATGAGAAACTGTTTGCAGTTTCTTCTTATGAGGAAAATCTGCTTTAAATAATGTTGTTTCTTCCACTGTACAGATGGTATCTCATTGTTTACAATGTGTGTATGACTCAGTTGATACTTCTTCCTGGGCCATGACCAGTGGTACTGTTTTGAGAAGATTTCCCTGGCTGTGTTCTCAGAACCTCCTACATGATGTGGAAATGAGATTTTTAAAATCTCCTTTGGAATAGAGATTTAGTTTTTGTATCCTGTGGTGCATAGGTTATAAAAAAGTGTGATGAAAGGGGTAAGTTGATACAGGGAATCTCTAAGATTTTTCAGCTCTCCTTTTCCAAAATTTTTAAATTTTCAAATTTCAGCAAAAACAAAACAAAAAAAAACACTCTTAACAAAATGCTGGTAAACAAACATTTAAGAAGAGGTAAAGCAGTTCCAGAAAGAAATCAGGAACCCCCCCTGCCCCAAACCAAGGAGAGACCAGCAAGTTGAAATATCTAATTTCTATTTAAGGGAACTTGCCCCCCAACTCTGGCAGCCCCTTTTCCCTTCCAGAAAGTCTGAACTTCCCTTTTTCTCTTTGGCAACAGATAATTTCAGACAAGGGGTTCTGAAGCTCAATCATCAAGGTTACAGATGGCAGTGGAAGGAAAGCCCTCCGTTCCTAGCACTAATTCCTCATCCAGCAGACTGGGTTCTTACTTCATCCTGTATTTCATCACACACTGTCCCTGGGAGTGATAGAACCAGTTCTTTCTTCCAAGGTTGGGAAAGGTTTTTATTCAAAAATGTTTTTAGGGATGAAATGAAAATGCTTACAGACCAATTCTGGATCTTTCTTTTCTAAATTGTCTGTGATAGTGTCCAAGTTCAAAATGTTGTCACTTCACAACCTGTTTCCTGGTAACACTAAATTTAAAATATACTTATCATCACATCCCTATTCATCCAGAGTTCAGGCATTTCTTAAGATTTTGCGGTCTGGATTATGTTATCAGTTTTCAGCCTTTCCTTTTGTACTATCCATCGCACCAAGAGGGCTCACAAAGTGTCTAGCTCCAATTATTGCTCATTGCAGTCTACAGGGTATCCACATTTTTCCATATTTACACAACTTGCTTATCTTTGCAAATTGTCAGGAATCCCTCAAATGGGTGAGAGATATCTTACACAAGTCAGGATTCCAACAGAACATCCACAAGTCTTTTTTTGACTGCTTCACACAGGATTGTGTTTCTGGGGTATCTGCTAGACACCTCATTTCAAAGAACTTTTTCCACATGAAAAAAATAGATCTATATCTAGATCTATTTCTAAGGTTTCCACTAAGAGGTTGGTCATTGCAAGGGAATACCTCAGGATTTCGGGTATCACGACATCTATGATTCTCATGATACCCCTAGCAAGACTCTACATGAGAAAGATATAATAGTATCTGAAGTCTTTTGGTCCCAGTACATGCATACTTTGTCTTTTAAAATCCCACTGTTGGAGTTTATCAGAAGAGAAATCACTTGGTGGCAACAGCAAATACCCCTAATTCTTGGTATTCCTTTCTCCCTCCCTGCTGCAAAGTAATCAGTCACCAAAGACGTATCAGACTTTGCTCTGGGAGCAGATTTAGAACTGATGAAAATGCAAGGTTTGTGGAACACCGTGGACAGATGCAAGCACATACATTTAAAATAGCTACTTGCCCTGATTAAATCACTCAACTCTCTGAATCATCTTTGGCCCATGGGACTCCTTTAAGTTGTTACAGGTAATACCACAGCCATGCGGTACCTTAGTAAGCAAGAGTGAACCAGGTCATACCCCCTTTGCAGACTACCCTTGTTATCCTGGGAATATACCTTCACAGCATAGTTTATCTCTGCAGGCATCCTGCATTCCATCAGAACAAAACTGTATGGAAGACAAGCTGAGCAGGAAAAGGGTAGGTTCTCAAGAATGGAAACTCAATCAGTGGGTCTTCCAAGATTTGAGCCATTTTTAGGGAGCTCTTCAAGTACCTCTCTCCACCTCCTCTCTGAACAATCAGCTGGCAAGATTCTGCTCCAGAACTCCATGTAAAAAAGCCTGGAAGACAGATGACTTTTCTTTTCCTTGGACAAGAATGTTCCTGTAGGCTTTTCCACCCTTTCCACTTAGATCAAGGATACTTCTGAAGATTCAGAGAGAATCCCCAAGATGATTGTAGTGATTCCCTTCATGCCCAGGCAGCAGTGGTTCTCCCTTCTTTTTTGGAAATAGCCAGAGGCAATTACCAAAAACTTCCTCAAAGAATGGATATACTCACACAAGATCAGAGGTTTTTGATGCACCCCAACCCCAATCAACTTCAACTGACTGCCTAGGGTCTTAATTCCCTTTTTACCTGTTTATTGAAGAAGTACAGCAGGTACTAATGGGGACAAGAAAGCCTGCTACTAGAAAATCATATATTAGGAAATGGAAAGGTTTTCTAGTTAGTGCCAACAACATCACCAGCACCCATTCAGGGCTATTTTTTTCTCATTGCTATCCCTACGGCTAGGGATTGTCATAATCATTAAGGGTTTGATTCTCAAATGCGATAAGTGATTAAGCTTAAAATAGCCTCCAAGGGTAGTTTGCCTAGTAGTAACCTATGAATCTAGAATATCTCAATCTCCTTTCTATTAAAGTAAATTCTTGATTTCATAACAACCTCATTAAACCCTTACTTCTTTCTTTATTAATACTTTGACCTACATAACCAATCTGCTTTCTAACCACATCAACAAATCCTTACCTTTTTCCTTATTATTTCTTAAACATAGATAGCCCAACCTTCTTCTACCTTAATGACTACTTCTAGTACCCATCTTATATTGTTAGTTATTAAAACAAAATCACCACATGAGACATAACTAATGGCATCTCAAATTCCTTTTATATCCGTATTTCCACTCTTTCAGTCTTTTATTCACATTTCTAATTTCTGTATTCATTATTAATGCAAACAAAATACTACATATAGACACAATTGTCCAAGTCTAAATTGTCATTTTGTTATTGTAATCTCATCCATTCATTTTCCCTTTTCTTATAAGTTGATTGTATTGATTTCATAATCTGCTTGTCCATTGCATGTGCCTCCAAGATGTCCCCCAATTTCTTCTCTAAATCTTTTTTAATGCTTTATCTACATCATATCCCACAATCCATATCTCCTCAAATTTTCCTTAATGTCATAGGCCACCATATCTTCAATATGTATTTGTTACCATGCTTTCAAATGAGTCTTTTTAGGCCTTACCATGCTCTTTCAATTCATATTATATTTTGCACAAATATATTCTGCTCTTTTCACATTTTGTTATAAAACTTATTATCTATACCATTAAGTCTAGGTGCTTATTTCAGTGTTTTCTCTAATTCTGCGATTATTTCTTTCATCAACACTTTGTGCTCTTCCTCTGGTAAAGACTACTTTCCAAACCATTTTTACTTTGTCTATATTTTTCATACCTTTGGGCAATAAAGCTGGTCACTTCTGTTCTAATACCTCCTGCTTTTTATTACATTTCCTTCCCCTCCTACTACTTCTTCCAACATCACATTTTCTCTTCTGACAGTCTTTCCTAAAAAGGGTAGTATTTCCTCTTTTGCTCCTTATACCAGATATTAATGTTTCCTTAAAAAACTTTGTATTCTTTTGTTGTTGTTGTCCACGTCATTCTTTCACTCTTCTTAAATAATTTTCATTATTCATCTATAGCATAACCATCATCTCTTCTGATAACTTATACTTTCTTTTCTCTCCAATAAAATAATTTCTATTTCCATATATAATTTTTTAATCTTTTTTTGTACTTAGATTAGATACATAAATCTTGTTTCATGTTCTTTCTACATCTTTACTTCCTCCACATAAGCTTTTATTATATTTATCCTCTTCAAATTTTAACCCTTTTCCTTGTCTAATAACATCTTTATTTACTCCTATCCTTGCCCAAATTCCCTCATGATCATTAGGACACATTATATAATCTGGTGACATTCTCACATTAGTTCTTACATATGTAAAGCTTCTTTCTTTCCTGCCCCCATTTAGCCTGCCTGTAACACTTAATTTAACTTCCTTATATCCTTTGCTATCTTTCCTTTTTGTTTCTTCTTTCTTCATACTATAATTATAATAACTATAATTACAATACCCTGCCATAACTGTATCCATAGAAGTTACTCTTGTATGGGATTTTATCTGGTTAAATAACTATTCCCTTGTTTAATGTCTATATATACCACAATACTTAATGGTATCTCTTTGTTTCTGATATCTATCAGAAATATTCATTATTCTTTAATAATAAAATGAAATAACACTGTTATAGATTCCTGTTTGCATAAAAACACTATTCTCAAATATCTTTACACCCCAAAATTCCACACAATATTCCTCCCAAAGTCTTTCTTTTTTCTTTCCTCAAGAATCTTACCTCTACTAAGCAAATTAAATCTATTTTAACTTTTTTTCCCTCCAGAATTTTACATCTACTAAACAAATTAATTCAGTTCCTAATTCATATCATTCACTAAATTATTTATATTAAGGGATGCAAGACTTAAACTATCCATACTTTTTCTCTTTCCTTTAAAGTGTTTTCTTTCATCTTACTTTTTCTGTCTTTGACAAAGGGAATTTCTTCCTTTATCTATATGCCACATAATACTTTTTCTCTCTACATGCTCATAACTTTACAACTTGTCATATTTTGTTTTGCATTAATAAAGCAAACCAGTTTTATATTTCCCCTTGTATCCCCCATTTTATCTTTTCTTTTTCTTGACATCTAACAAATCTTCTTCCCTGTTTAATTCACAAATTCCTTTTCAGCAAAATGTGAATATGTACTTACCATCTGTTGATGTAGTACATAGCAAAACTTGAATATGTGCTTACCATATGATGATGTAGGACACATTACGTGGAATAAATACTTACCATCTGATGATGTAGGAAATGGCATAGCTGGCGTGTTTATTTACCATCTGATGATCTTGGACACACCTTCTTCAAAATATATACTTACTATCTCATGCTGTCAGACAGAGCTCACCTGGGAAATATGCATACCATCTGATGATGTCAGACATCAATTTGCTGAAATCAATACCTACCATCTGATGATGTCAGACATAGTACAACAGGAATATAGAATTAACATTTTTTGATGTAGGACAAAGCGTAGCTGGAATACATACTTATTATCTGATGATATAGGACATAGCACAGATGGAATATATACTTACCTTCTGGTAATGTAGCACATACTTTAGCTTGAATATATACTTACCAGCTGGAATATAAATATACCATCTAATGATGTCGGACATAGCAAAACTTGAATATATGCTTATCATCTTTTTATGTCGGACATACCAAAACTGGAATATGTATTTAATATTTGATGATGTAGCATATAACGTAGCTGAATATACACTTACCATATGATGATGTTGGGTGCAGCTCAGCTGGAATATTAATTTCCTTTGTAAAGATATTGGTCGTAGAACAGCTGGAATATATAACTGCCATCTGCTGATGTAAGACATATCAAAACTCAAATATGTACTTACCATCTGATGATATAGGACACAGCTTGGCTGGAATAATTATTTAACATATGAGAATGCATGAAATAGCTTCACTTGAATATTTACTTACCATCTGATGATATCGGACATAGCACAGCTGGAATATATACTTACCTTCTAATGATGCTCAACATAGCTTAAATGGAACATATGCAATCTGATAATGTCAGACATTCCACAGTTGGAAGATATACTTACCATCAGATGATGTAAGTCACAATTTAGATGAAATATATATTTACCATTTGAAGAGGTGAGACATATCTTAGCTGGAATCTATACTTACCATCAGTTAGTATCAGCCATTCCACGGAATACATACTTTCCATGCAATGATATTAGCTGTAGTATAGCTGGAATATATACTTACTACCTGATGATGTCAGAAAAAGAACAGTTGGAATCTACATTTATCATCTCATGATGCAGGACATCGCTTAAATAAAATTCATACTTACCATCTGAAGATGTAGGATACAGCTTAGCTGGAATATATACTTACCACTGGATAATGTAAGACATAGAATAACTGGAAGATATTCAAACCATCTGATTAAGTAGGAAGTAGCATAGCTGAAATATTTACTTACCATCTGAAGATGTAGGATACAGCTTAGCTGGAATATATACTTACCATTGGATAATGTAAGACATAGAATAGCTGGAAGATATTTAAACCATCTGATTAAGTAGGAAGTAGCATAGCTGAAATATTTACTTACCATCTGAAGATGTAGGATACAGCTTAGCTGGAATATATACTTACTATTGGATAATGTAAGACATAGAATAGCTGGAAGATATTCAAACCATCTGATTAAGTAGGAAATAGCATAGCTGAAATATTTACTTACCATCTGATGATGTAGGTAGGATACAGCTTAGCTGGAATATATACTTACCATTGGATAATGTAAGACATAGAATAGCTGGAAGAAATTCAAACCATCTGATTAAGTAGGAAGTAGCATAGCTGAAATATTTACTTACCATCTGAAGATGTAGGATACAGCTTAGCTGGAATATATACTTACCACTGGATAATGTAAAACATAGAATAGCTGGAAGAAATTCAAACCATCTGATTAAGTAGGAAGTAGCATAGCTGAAATATTTACTTACCATCTGATGATGCTGGCATAAGTTAGATGGAATATATACTTACGCTCTGATGATATCAGCCATAGCACAACTGACACAGATACTTTTCATACATTGATTTAGCACATAGGGTAGCTTGAAAAAATACTTACTGTATGATGACACAGGAAATAACTTCGCTGGAGCATATACTTACCATCTGATGATATCGGCCATAACACAGCTGGAATATATACTTCCATCTGATTATGTGGACGTACGTTACAGTAGGATATAGGATTAGTTGGAATATTTACTTGCCATTAGATATCTGACATAGCATAACTAGAATATATACCTACCATTTGATGATGTCATAAAAAGTGCACCTGTAATATATACTTACGATCTACTGATGTTGGGCATAGCAAAACATGAGTATGTATTAACCATCTGATGGTATAGTACACAACAAAACTCGAATATGTACTTACCATCTGATGGTGTAGTACATAGCAAAACTTGAATATGTGCTTACCATCTGATGGTGTAGTACATAGCAAAACTCGAATATGTACTTACCATATGATGATGCAGTACATAGCAAAACGTGAGTATGTATTAACCATCTGATTGTGTAGTACATAGCAAAACCTGAATATGCACTTACCATGTGATGATGCAGTACATAGCAAAACTCGAATATGTACTTACCATATGATGATGCAGTACATAGCAAAACGTGAGTATGTATTAACCATCTGATGGTGTAGTACATAGCAAAACTTGAATATGTACTTACCATATGATGATGTAGGACATACATTACCTGGACTAAATACTTACCATCTGATGATGCAGGAAATACCATACCTGGAATGTTTTTTGATCATCTGATGATGTTGGACATACCTTGTTCAGAATATATACTTATGATCTCATGGTGTCAGACATAGGTCACCTGGAAAATATGCATATGATCTGATGATATTAGACATCAATTTCCTGGAATGAATGTAGGATGCTATCAAATGCTTTTTTCTAATCTATCCATGCCATACTTAGATTCTTCCACATTTAAAATGTTTCATTATAGCTTTAACAACAAATGATCCTTTGTTCCATATGACTTTCTTTTGTTATGCTTTTGTTCTATTGTCATATCTGAAGTTTTTTTGTAAATGACTATAAACTCAGTCTGCATCAATTCCAGTAAATAGAGGGTACATCAGCAGAAGGCACATTATCGGTCTATAGTTTTTCGGATGGCTTGTTTGTTCACTCCTAAAGAGGAGTATCATTTTTCTTGTTGTTAACCAGATCGATATCTGTTCAGGATGCATATAAAAGTAACCAATACTCAGGGCTAAATCTTTGTTTAAAGATGTTAACATGTTTAGTTAGAAGTCAGGGACTGCACTGGGGAATGGGGCTTTCCAATTAGGAGATTTTCTTATTTTTGTTTCAGTTTCTCTGGTCATCAAGTTATCTCCTGTACATTACTGTTTCTGTTACTTCTTTTATCCATTGTTATGTTACACAGGGCCTTCAGAGATAGAAGAGATGTCTTTTTAAGTTCTTCAAGTCTTTTGGGTTTCTATTACCATGACTGGAATGGACCCCACTCCTAAGTCAAACTATGATTAAAGTTCATGAAATTAGTATTGTTTCAATCTTTGATGTCAGCCAAAAGTGGTCTTCCATTCTATGATATATCAGGTAAGTCAATGACTTTCCATTGCGTAGCTGGTGTTAGTCATCCCATCCTGGTGGTCCTTATCTTCTTATCATCAGGAAGAGCCATGTCTTTCAAATAAGATGCTTAAATAATATTCTGCTGAGCATGCCTATGGTAGCTCAAGTGGAACAACAATTATTGATGAGTCGCTGGTGTTTATTGCCCCATGTGGCTGGTTATCATCCTTGTGCCATTTTGGCACATCTTCATTCAGTCATTGGTTTCCTCACCCCAGACCACATTAGTGAAGCAGAGATGCATATTGAGTGGTTATGCACTCTGAGATGACATCCTTCAGTTACAATGTTACAGTGAAGATTCCTCTGGTCACAGTGGTGACCTCTGATGCAGCCCTCACTTACATGTATACAGCTGTGTTGCACATCTCATCCCTATGGTCCTCTTCCTTCTAACTCTGGAGACACATCATCATCCCACTTGAGCTGTCCACATCCTTGGTCCATAGCAGTGCTGTAGTGCAATGTTGGATTACACAATAAAGTGAGGAATGAGCTCCGATCTGACAACTCTGATGGTAGAGCAGGTGAAGTGCATGTGTACCAGTTAGCTACTCACACTCAGCACAGACTGGTGCTCATCATCCTTAGCTCATCCAGATAAGCATTGTCGTATCATCCCAGCACTTCTCCTCTTCATCCCATCCTAGCGTTGTGGAGCAGTAGAAGGATGGCTGCTGCCTGCCTGTGGTGCTACACATTAGATAAGACAGTATTCTGCTCTTCAATCTATCCATAATGGTTGTAACTCTGGTGAAACATGTCAATGTATAGCTGGGGCTCATCGCTTTGTCCTCCTCGTTTTTATCCAGTGTAGATGCACATCTTCATTTCCTGCTGTTGTTCTCGTCCTTGCTGTATGTGTCTGTTGTAGAGTGGCATGCTCAGGGGCTTCATTTCTCAAATACTCACCTTTACGTATGAGAAGAAGTCAGCTCTCATATGACCATATTACTGGTAGTTCAGGTTAATTCCTCTTCACACCCCAATGATCACTGCCTTTTCCCATGCTTTTGCTTCAGAGAAGTAGAAGAGGGTTGTTTTACCCCTGAGGTGCTATTTCCCTTTGTATAAGATGTTAATGTGAGGTCCCATGTGACCACATCAGAGGTACAAATGGTATAGTATACTAGTTTGCAGCTAGTGATGGATAGCTGGCCCTCACCCCATATTTTTTGGCTGCATCTTTATATGTTTTGGAGGTATATCCTCATCCCAACGAAAATTGTTTTGCACCATATGATGCATGGCCTCTTCTCATTCTATTTCTATTTTTTTTATATCCCATCCAGATGAGTGTCTTCATCCTATGCTGGTGCTCCACATCCACATTTCATTCTAGGGATTCAGGGCAGAATAAGGAGAGCACTCCCGAGGTGCTGTCGCTTCAATAGGATGTTAAAATGAGGTTCCATCTGACCATGTTTGTAATAATTCAAGTGGGGCCCACATTTGTCCATGTGTAGTTGTTGCTCCTAATTTCTCAGTTATAGTCCCCTTCTTTGTGTCATTTGGATGCATATCATCACCCTGTACCTCTAGTCCTCAAATTTATCCATAGTGTTCTACAGCAGCATAAGAAAATCGCAACTCTCTCGAGGAAAGAGCACTCCGAGATACTGTGAAAGCTTTGCAGGACTAAACTCGTCCTGCATGTAAGCGGCAGGTTAAGAGATGTATGGCAGCGTGCCATGTATAATAATGAAGGCGCACTGCTGGAGTTCCAAATCCTACACTGAGCATGGACGAGTGCAGGGGGCGTGTTTGAGAGCAGAGTTCTCAGAATAAATACACCCTGCAAAGTAGAACAGAGGAAAGTGTAAATAAATGAGCAAAACCGCTCAAAGGTGTCTGCATATCTCCACCAACAGTCCCCATGTGTTCAACAGCAACAGTACATTGAAATAAAATGAAGAAACCCTTGTATTTATTTCCCGAGCATAGCTAACAATACGTGCATGGGTTTGCTCATCGCTTAGCTATGGTTAAAGCAGCAGAAAAGGCTGAAGAGGATAACAAGGAATAAATATGCAAATGAAGCAGCACAGTAATAGTGGAGTGGTTAGAGCATCCGCCTAACAAACAGGCATTCCCAGTTGGAGTCCCACTGCAGCACATATTTTCCATGTGAAATCTATATATGAACATATATTTACATCTTTATGCCATATAACCTACATAATAACATTCAAATGTGAGCTGGAATACTGCATGAAATGCACATGTGAAGTGTCAGTGTCATAATGAATAAGGAACTAGTAAGCAGGTTTAAGCACAAATAAGCAGTAGTAAGCGTGTCTAAGTGAGTTTGTGTGGGGGTAAGCATTGCCTACACAGATTAAGCAAATTAGAAGCTGAGTGTAAGAAAGTGTATCCGGGGGTTAGTAGTGCTTACCATCGCGCAAACCTGCTTACAACTGCTTTAAAGTGCCTTAGTCACTCTGGATCCAACGGCCCATGTTCTGCCCAGCAACAAAAAAAATTGCCGCTGCAAGGCTCAAAGCCAAAACCCTGTACACTATAGTCACAGTAGTTAACCACTAAGCCATCATAGCACTAGATAAGTGAGATTAAGGCCATACATCCCATACACCCACATATATTTAGATACATATATATACAGCAATGTGTATATATATATATATATATATATATATATATATATATATATATATATATATATATATATATATATATATATATATATATATATATATATATATATATATATATATATATATATATATATATATATACATATGTATATGTCTATATATATATATATATATATATATATATATGCAGACATATATATATATATATATATATATATGTGTGTGTGTGTGTGTGTGTGTGTATATATATATAATATAATATATATGATAATATATATATGTGTGTGTGTGTGTGTGTGTGTGTGTGTGTGTGTGTGTGTGTGTGTGTGTGTGTGTGTGTGTGTGTGTGTGTGTGTGAGTGTGTGCTTGTGTGTGCATAGATATACACAGATATATAGCTATGATAGGAAACAGCACACAAGAATGACATATGTTCATAGGCTATGCCAATGGAAGTGAGGGGCCCAAACAAGAATCATGTAACATGTAGCATGACCCCCACCCAGCCGGACAGAGGAAACATACACACAAACCAACAAACAATGTAAATAGTCCACTGATCCCCAGACCACCGTCAGGATACAACCAGGGGAGGGGTAAACAGTGATCCCGTCAAATCTAATCCCAGAACACAGACAGGAGCGTTCCTTGTGGGATGCCCCAAAAAATGACATATTATGGGAGGAAGCCAATGCGACAACCATTCTGGCTGGGGTGTGTACATACCTGGGATACAAGGGTGGGAAAGCCTGATGACCCATGGGTCAAGACAGCATACGACATGGGTCCTGTGAAGTTAAGTGTAAGCAGAGTGTAGTGGTGTGTTCAGACCCGACCTGCACTCAGAGTAAGGATGGGTGCTGTAGAGGAGGTGCGCGTGGGGGAACTATGGGTAGCTAGTTATTGGTCTAGGTGTGCAGATGTTGACTGAAGTGGGTCTATGCAGACAGCCCCAGGGATGTAAGCAAAAGTGTTCATTGGGCAGAGGCATCACCCAATGAGCAGCCACACCTGCTACAAGTCCCACTGCAGCAAAGTCTAATCTACATGGTAAAGAACCGAATAACCAGAAGTAGATGTATATATGTAGAGGTATGTGTGTGTATATCTACCATAGCTACATGGAGATATACCTCTCCCTCGACATAGTACAAATGTATACATACAGAGACAGAATACATATGCATACCCACATATAGATATATAATATGCTGACACCCATACACCCATATGTCGTTTTAGATATATATATATATATATATATAGACAGCAATATATAAATATTAACATGTAGGCATACATATACAGATATATCTGTATATAGTAATGTAGATATATATATATATATATATATATATATATATATATATATATGTGTGTGTGTGTGTGTGTGTGTGTGTGTGTGTGTGTGTGTGTGTGTGTGTGTGTGTGTGTGTGTGTGTGTGTGTGTGTGTGTGTGTGTATGTATGTAAATATACACATGTATATAGTTAGGATATGATACAGCAGTTATGAATTACATATGTTCACAGGCCGTGCAAATGGAGGTGAGGGGTCTAATCAACAAATATGTAACACGCAGCATTAACTCCCCCCAGCTAGACCAGTGAAACATACAGACACACAATAAAAGTAAATACACCACTGCTCCCCAGACCACAGGCAGGATACAATCGGGGGGGGGGGGGACACAGTGGTCCCATGAAATCTAATCTTGGAACAGAGACAGGAGCGTCCCTTGCGGGGCACCCCAAAAGTTGTCATATTATGGGAGGAAGCCCGTGCGATGACCTATCAAGGTGGGGTGTGTACATACATGGAATACAAAGGTGGGAAAGCCTAATGACCCATGGGTTGAGACAACATACGAGATGTGTCCCGTGAAGTGGAGAGTGGGCAGTGTGTAGTGGTATGTTTATACCTGACCAGCACCCAGAATAAGGATGAGTGCTGTAGAGGAGGTACAGGTGGGGGAACTATGGGTACCTAATTATGAGTCTAGGCGTGCAGGTGTTTGCTGGAGTGGGTCCATACAGACAGCCCCAGGGATGTAAGCAGCAGTGTTCATTGGGCAGAGGTGCCACCCAACAGGCAGCCACACCCGCTAAGAGTCCCACTGCAGCAAAGTCTATTTTACACGGCAAAAACAGAATAACCACATGTAGATGTATATATGTCAATGTATGTGTGTGTATATCTACCCATAGCTACATGGAGATATACCTCTCCCTCTCCATAGTACAAATGTATACATACAGAGACAGGATACATATAAATACCCACATATAGATATATACATATGTACATATGCAGACACCCATACAGCCTTAGACACACATATCTATCTATCTATATATATATATATATATATATATATATATATATATATATATATATATACCTATATATCTATATATATATATATATATATATATATATATATATATATATATATATATATATGTACAGCAATATATTAATATATATATTTATGCATACATATTCAGATATATATGTATATAGTTATGTAGATATATATATATATATATATATATATATATATATATATATATATATATATATATATATATATAGCTATTATATGTGTGTGTGTGTGTGTGTGTGCTTGTAAATATACACATATATATAGCTAGGATATGATACAGCAGTTACAAATTACATATGTTCTCAGGCCGTGCCAATGGGGGTGAGAAGTCCAGTCAACAAATGTGTAACACGTAGCATCAATCCCCCCCAGCTAGACTGGTGAAACATACAAACACATGATACAAGTAAACACACCACTGCTTCCCAGACTACAGGCATGATACTACCAGTGGTAGAGACCCACCAAGTCTATTCTTGTAACAAAGACATAAATATCCCTTGCGGGACACCCAAAAATTCAATGATATTTGGGTTTCCAGCCATTACACCGATGTCCAATGGCAGACCATGCATGTACCCGGTCTACAAGGTAGGGGAAGTTTGATGATCCATGGGGCGAGACAACATACGTGATGGGTCCTGAGAAGTGGTGAGTGGGTAGTGTGCACTGGTGGGCCAGGCCCAACCTGCACCCGGAGTAAGGAAGACTGCCAAAGTGGATGTGCAGTATGGGAACTATTGGTATGTAATTATGGGCCTAGCTGTGCAGGTGTTGGCTGGAGTGGTTCTATGTGGACCACCCCAGGGATGTAAGCAATAGTGTGCATTGGGCAGAGCCAACGTCCAATGAGCAGCCATGCCTGGTATGAGTCTCACTGCAGCAAAGTCAAGTTTACATGGCAAAGGACGGTATAACCAGATATGTTGTTGCAAACCCAATAAATTACACCAAAGAACACTTGGTCGCAACAACCTACTGTAGGCATGTAAGCCGGACTAATTGGCATCACAAGGTAGAATTGCTGGCCAGACCTCACAAATGTCCATGCTATACACTCCGATAATAGGTCAGTCCCTCTCAATCCCCCTGGAAACTGGTGAGTGCAGAAGAAAAGGTGGTGCATTGCCCTTAATAAATAAGGATAGTAATACAGAGTTATAGACATTCCACATCAGAAAACCTATATAAATCCACATTCCCTTATTTTGCAAATGTTTCAGGTTAATACTACAAATATATAGAAAATGTCCCTGATTGTCCCTGATTATATGAGGAGTTGTCCCTGATTCTGTTGAGGTTTCCTCCAATCGGTTGAGAGCTATGTTGCTGTCCTCACCCCCACCAAGGGGTGTGATTGTCCTGACCTACCCACAAATGCAGGGTATATACACAGCTATTGCTGTAGAAGGAATGCCCAGCTGTGGACCTTTCCGTCAGCCTTCCTGCACATCCATGGACATGTCCCCTACTATAAGCCCCTCTGTGTGGCCCAGTAACACCACATACCTATCGACCCCTGTTGCATTCATAGTAATGTCCACAGTCACAAGTAGGAGACATCCTCCACACAACTATATTGGCAGAATCTAGGACCCCAAACTCAGGTGTATTACCACAGCTGTCCCAGACTACACATGTAAAAACACATGAAGGGAAAAGCCAAGGACACTTGGATCCCCACCTGGCGAATTCCGCCACCACCTAACACTTCAGACCCTTACACCAACTACTGACACTGACACCTCCTGTCCTGCCTCACATACATATCCCAACACCCTGCGAAACTGCACTATTGCACCCCCACCAATCAGTCGAACAGCCTACTATACAGTTAAAATGACCCTCCACCACCTACCCGCCTACACCTCCACTATTCACATCTACTCTACAACACAGGTATGGCATATGTAAACCTACCCCGAATACCTGAGTGTAGCCTAACCAGAAATGCTAATCTGAAATTCCACTTAACCTTACACTGATGTTCATGAACAGTCATACCTGACATGTACACCTGAGTTAAGCATGTATAAAACCTACATGTACATGAAGTACTGCAGGGGTATGCGGTAGCCAGATTGGGGGGCGCTACTCAGATTAAGCAAAATAAATGCAAACAGGTTCAAGTAACTGTAACTGGAGGTTAGCAGTGCTTATGGTCAAGCAGTCCCACGCAAACCCGCTGAAAACTGCATTAAAGGGCGTTAATCCTTCTGGAGCCAACGTTCCTTGTTCTGCCCAGCAATAAATTGTAATGCCACTCCAAGGCTCGAACCCAGGACCCTGCACTCCATACACAAATTGATCTACCACTAAACAATGGCAGATATATATAACCTCATGTTTTCACAAACATATCATCCAGCACAAGCAGTCAAGCAGTACAGGAAATGTACTAATATCATACCACACAACCACTTAATGCAAGAATTCTGAACAAAGTATGCCAAAATGTGGATATATGACAAATACTGCCCTAAGACACCTAAAATGTTGCTAGTCACACAGTGATATGTATTATAACACGTATCTTGTAGGAAATTAAGTCTGAAACACAAAAGTGTTAGCACGAGTTACTGACTTCAGTCATGTGATCATCCATGTCAATTGCCAACAGAATGAGGTACAGGCCAAATATGTGATCCAAACATGCATGGACATATGGATGGATATATATCTGGAAATGTAGACAGACAGCGATATGTATATATATATATATATATATATATATATATATATATATATATATATATATATATATATATACACACACAGACATATATATATATATATATATATATATATATATATATATATATGTGTATATATATATATATATATATATATATATATATATATATATATATATATATATACATATGTACATATAAAAATATCTATAGATGTAGATAAATATAGATAAAGATAGAACTGTGTATTGCATTACTACATGGGAACAAACACTTGAACCACTCACTACAACATAACAGACTATATACACTGTTAGTGGGGGTGGGGGCTCATATGAGGGATACCTGGTAATTACTGTTCTCTTACCTCCCCCACAACCCTAACAGATATGCTGTGCAATCCAATAACCAGCGCATGCATATTTTGGCTACAGGACCTTCCACGACACAGCCACAATGCTTTCACAGTAAGCCAATTCACCTGTACATGTCAGGGCGATATCTGTAACATAACACGCAGAAAAGTCATTCTAACATAGGGAACGTACAATGTGGAAGGGGTACACATCACAATGGCCAGATATGCACACGCATCTCTACATTGACAAATATATTCAGGTATATACAAATATATATATATAGATATAGATATATGATATATATATATATATATATATATATATATATATATATATATATATATATATATATATATATATATATATATACTCAGACAATAGGTATTAATAGCCATACATATGAAGGAACAGTGTGGAAGTACTGGGTGCAAAGTATATCGCTCAGCCACAAGCCCTGTAACTGGCACCTGTGAAATGTGCAGTGTGGCAACCTGTCCCACAAATGAGAAAACTTACATCAAACATATACCCACTCACAGTTCAAAGGGCATGACACGACACACAGGTATGTATACACAGACAACCTTTATTTGTGTACTATACAATAATGTATGCCATTACTTACAGCACATGAAGTCTGACATATGTCATCAGTGATGAATGCAAGGCCCACACAAAACAGTAGATGCAAGCAATGTGGATATATAACATACTATGCTGTCCAGGCCTAGGCCTTCAATCAGTACAACAGTAGACAAAGGATTTGCCTTCAAGATAGGTAACAATCAACAATTACTGATGTATTCCAGCAGCCTCCAATTAAACCCTGTAGTCAAGCCCTAGGGGGGAATGTGATAGTTGTGGTAATGTCAATGTATCAGTCACATGTATGGACCCTGACCAATATATTTTGTGGGAGTCCACGAAATGAATGGGATGGTAGCAGGAATGCTAGCAGTAAATAATGATAGACCATTACCCAACAACCCCTAACTGTATCACAGCAGGACAAAGCCTGCCATATATGTAAAGGCCAGAGGATAGCACACAGGGCCATACTTGTAATATTGCTGTTACACATCCTGGATATTGCTGGTGTTACAGGATTTGATGCAACATACCCTTATGCAGGAATATGACATCAGAAACACAAACTGATGTACCAATGTACTGATAGCATGCAACAGAAAAACTGCCAGTGATATATGTAGGGCAAGAATAGTGTAGTGCACAGACCAAACCAACCACACAATCCACTGGCCATCATGTGGATAGGCCCACATTTAAGAGCTATGCAGACAGACTGCATTCCATCCTAAACAACTATGTACACACAAACACTGCAAGACCAGCAATATAGAATGCACATATGAACACTACTCACTCTGCTGTAGATCTGTAACCCCATACAAATGTGTAATTGGCATCTGCAATTCCTGCTGTGAGAGGTATTGCAAGCTTCTGTCATTAACACTACTGCCCACATACAGAAAGGTTGTCCTCCATAGTGGAAAGGTTAAGGGACAACGCCCACATGAGTCAGTATTTTATAGTACTGGGTTGCCATGACAGTGGTTATCTGAAGTACTAAACAGCAGGCTGCATGCAGTTAGCAACTGTTGCACACTGATTGGTGCAGAGCCCATCATCTGATCATGTGCATCATGTACAAAAGCCATGCTGCAATCGATTCAAACCAGTTCAATAACTCTAGTGGAGAGAGAGAGAGAAACAGACAGACAGACAGAGACAGAGAAACACACACAGCCAAAAGAAGTATAAAATGTAAACTGTAAACAACAGGCAATCACAGCTGTCAGGAAAAAAATGACAGGTAAATAAACCATATATGTATGTAATTAAAAGTAGTATGTGGTATAGAATAACGGGAAATATGATGTGGAATGTTGATATGAGCCATCTGTAGTTGTCCCTATAATGAAGTTCTGCTGAACAACTGCTCTGGACAATACTGTCTGTCCCTGTAGGCAGTGGGACATACCTGACAACTGTTTCAGATCAGCAAGGAATGACAAAGAATTAAGCCATAATATATACATCCATGGTGGTGGTGCTGTGGTAGCATTGTTGCCTTACAGCAAGACGTTGTCCCATTCAATTCTCAGCTAGAGCATCTTAGAGCATGCATACCCACACACACAGTATGCAACCACACCTAGGACAATCCCATACCTACACACACCACAGCACCATGCCCCAATCAATGAACAAAACCCCTCACCCACACTCACAGTGACACATGTATGGTCCACCCTCGACCTCTGGCAAACCAGCAACACACCCTGTGCATATGATGATACCTGTGTCACTTCCCTGTCATTCATAACATCGATGCAGGGACAAAATGCCATATGTATAATAGGCTTCAGCAATCTCACAATATAATAATTTAGCTGTGTTCATGTATGTTTGACATGGTAGTGTTGCAGGATAAATGCAAACATGTAGAAGACAGTCATGTAGATAGATATATAACACTCACAAAGATAATTAATATATTATATATATATAATAATATATATATATATATATATATATATATAATATAATATATATATATATATAATATATATATAATATATATATAAAAAAAAATATATATATATATATATATATATATATATATATATATATATATATATATATATATATATACTATATATATATATATATATATATATATACATATATATACATATATATATACTATATATACACACAAACGACAAACATACAACAACACAATTAGCCAGATGAATGTCATAGTCAAACACATAGCACAAAGCTTGGTACAATACAACATATGTCCAATAGTACATAGCAGCAATATAC
>NC_056727.1:615844622-615877489 GCF_019279795.1 Protopterus annectens | reverse complement strand
GGAATATATACTTACAGATACTTTTCATACATTGATTTAGCACATAGGGTAGCTTGAAAAAATACTTACTGTATGATGACACAGGAAATAACTTCGCTGGAGCATATACTTACCATCTGATGATATCGGCCATAACACAGCTGGAATATATACTTCCATCTGATTATGTGGACGTACGTTACAGTAGGATATAGCTTAGTTGGAATATTTACTTGCCATTAGATATCTGACATAGCATAACTAGAATATATACCTACCATTTGATGATGTCATAAAAAGTGCACCTGTAATATATACTTACGATCTACTGATGTTGGGCATAGCAAAACATGAGTATGTATTAACCATCTGATGGTATAGTACACAGCAAAACTCGAATATGTACTTACCATATGATGATGTATTACATAGCAAAACTCGAATATGTGCTTACCATATGATGATGCAGTACATAGCAAAACGTGAGTATGTATTAACCATCTGATGGTGTAGTACATAGCAAAACTCGAATATGTACTTATCATATGATGATGTAGGACATACATTACCTGGAATAAATACTTACCATCTGATGATGCAGGAAATACCATACCTGGAATGTTTTTTGATCATCTGATGATGTTGGACATGCCTTGTTCAGAATATATACTTATGATCTCATGGTGTCAGACATAGGTCACCTGGGATATATGCATATGATAGGTTCATAGGTTCATAGGTTTATACTAGGCTATCTGCCCTAAGGCATTTATAAGCCTAGCCCAAATTTTTGTGGCTTACGCCACCCCTTATATGAAAAAATACTGTGCCCATTAGTTTGTTGTGCCTCTGTCCAGCAGTGACACAGAGATGATTCCCGGGATAAACCTATGATCTCCCATCCACAGGTCAAGATTTCTCTTGAACAGAGCCAGCGAGGTGCTCTGCCTCACATGGATTGAGATTTTATTCCACAGCATAGGGAGTCTCTGAGTGATAAATCTATCCCTCCAGCACGTCCTATTTATATCCGTGCTAAGGTTTAAGTCGCTTGCTCTAGTGGTTTTGGTGGATTTGGATTTTTTGAGGTGGAGCATGTCCATTAATTCCAGGTTGGACATGGCCTTCTATGTCAGGCACATGTCACCTCTGAGCAGACGGTATGCAACTGAATAGAGCTGGAGTTTCTTCAATCTGGCAGCATATGACAGATTTTGGAGTCCCTTTATCCTTTTGGTGAGGAAATTTTGGGGTCTCTCCAATTGCTGCAGATGTCGGGTGAGATACATCCCGAATGGGGCATTGTACTCGATCATTGGTCTGATAAGTGAAGAGTACAGGGGAACAATGACCTCACTAGATCTGGATGTGAATCCCTTCATGATCAGGTGGGCAATGTAGAAGGTCTTTCTAACCACTTTAGCAACGCGAGTGTCAAAAGAAAGGCCACTGTCAACCTGGGTCCCCAGGTCCCTGATAACCTCTTCTGTGCGTAGTGGATTGCCACCTATATGGTAGCTTGGGGTTACCTTGTTTTTCCCGAAGGGTATGACTATACATTTTTTGGCGCTTAACTTCAGGCCATGGCTCTGGCACCAGCTATCTGTTTCCGTGAGTCCCTTCTCCAGGATATCCGTGTCCCATGCACTTTCCACTATGGCTTCAGTTTGCAGTCGCCTGCAAACTTTGTCAGCCAAAGTCCTCCCATGTTGGCCTGTACTTCTGAGAAGTAGATGCCGAACAATAGGGGCCAAGGACCGAGCCTGTGGGACACCACTTGTGACCGCTTGGAGTCTGACATAGCGCCAGCAACTCTAACCCTGTGGGTTCTGTCCTTAAGCCAGTTTGCAACCCATCTTGTGACATATGGGTTTACATTTAAGCTGGTAAGTTTTTCTACAATACCCGAGTGGGGTATTGTGTCGAAGGCCTTTGCAAGGTCAAGGTAGGCTGTATGGACTGCCTTTCCCTCATCAATGGCCTTGGTGACTGTTTCGAAGAAGTCGACCAAGTTCAAAAGGCATGATCTGCCCTTGACGGTTAAACTGGGTCGGGTCCAATGTCTGCAAGTCCCCTATATCTTTGTTTATGAGCTCCATTATGATCCTCTCCATAGCTTTGCAGACTAGACTTGTTAAGCTTATGGGGCGGGAATTACCAGGGTCCATAGAGGCACCGCCTTTGTGGAGTGGGACCACAGTTGCCGTACGCCACTCCTTGGGCATGTATCCTGTGGTAAGGCTGAGATTAAACAGCTGCCTTATGTGTGGGTTTAATTCCTCATTTAGCTCGTGTAGCACACAGCTGGGGACACCATCCGGTCCCATTGATGCTGTGTTTTTAGCTTTAGAGAGAGCAGCTTTCACCTGCGCATTTGAGATGTCTGGGAGGCTACACTCTGCTGGGATAGTTATCTCTCCTTTAGGGGGGGAGAGGGGGGTGAAGTTTGCACTGAACCTGTCTGCCAGTATGTTGGCAATGTCTGTGGGTTCAGTGATTTTTGTATCATTTTGGACTAATTCTGAGCATATCTGGGAGTTTCCACCCAGGTTCCTAACATAGCTGAAAAAGGCCTTATGATTGTCCTTTGAATCCATGGCAATGATCTGATGATATCAGACATCAATTTCCTGGAATTAATGTAGGATGCTATCAAATGCTTTTTTCTAATCTATCCATGCAATACTTAGATTCTTCCACATTTAAAATGTTTCATTATAGCTTTAACAACAAATGATCCTTTGTTCCATATGACTTTCTTTTGTTATGCTTTTGTTCTATTGTCATATCTGAATTTTTTTGTAAATGACTATAAACTCAGTCTGCATCAATTCCAGTAAATAGACGGTACATCTGCAGAAGGCACATTATCGGTCTATGAGAGATCGAATACGTGAACATGTATATCACACAAGGAAGGGTCATCTCTACAATGCATTGGCCAAGCATACACATGAGGGGGGTGTACATCATCAATTCAAGTTTAGGGTTTTAGAACAGATCTCTGCCTCACATAGGAGGGGAGACATTGAGAATCATATGGAGGTTAGGGAGATCAATTGGATCATCAAATTTAGAGCTGATGTACCACCAGGGCTGAATGGTAAAGTTCCTATACGTCCACTTTTGAAGTCCAGGAGACTAGGACATCAGAGATGACGATTTAGTATATGCACTCATTTTTATTTATGTATTTAACTCAGTGGCAGTATGAGTCATATGTTTTTAGGGTTTTAGATTACGTTATATGTTTTTATGTCCTCTTTTGAGTTTTATATAGATTGTGTCCCTTTAAGGAATGCTTGTGGTTTTGGCGCTTTTTTGTGTATTTAAACCATTTGGTTTAATGAATATTTTGTAACAAGGTCTGAAGAAGCTACGTTTGCGAAAGCGCTTACCTTTTTATGCTATAATAAACCTGGTTTTATAAGTGCTTTGACATCTTTCCTTCATAAGAAGATTATCTGTTGGTGCCTTAACGTTTTTTGAGCTGCTGGAAGTATTATTGGTACCCTTCATTGTTTTGCTCAGCGGTTCTCTGTTTGGTTTTACTTCGTTTTTGCTGTTTTCCGCTGAGCATTTACTCCATCAGACTTCTTTATTTGAACAAATGATCCTTTGTTCCATATGACTTTCTTTTGTTATGCTTTTGTTCTATTGTCATATCTGAATTTTTTTGTAAATGACTATAAACTCAGTCTGCATCAATTCCAGTAAATAGACGGTACATCTGCAGAAGGCACATTATCGGTCTATAGTTTTTCGGATGGCTTGTTTGTTCACTTCTAAAGAGGAGTATCATTTTTCTTGTTGTTAACCAGATTGGTATCTATTCAGGATGCATATATAAGTAACCAATACTCAGGGCTAAATCTTTGTTTAAAGATGTTAACACGTTTAGTTAGAAATCAGGGACTGCATTGGGGAATGGGGCTTTCCAATTAGGAGATTTTCTTATTTTTGTTTCAGTTTCTCTGGTCATCAAGTTATCTCTTGTACATTACTGTTTCTGTTACTTCTTTTATCCATTGTTATGTTACACAGGGCCTTCAGAGATAGAAGAGATGTCTTTTTAAGTTCTTCAAGTCTTTTGGGTTTCTATTACCATGACCGGAATGGACCCCACTCCTAAGTCAAACTATGATTAAATTTCATGAAATTAGTATTGTTTCAATCTTTGATGTCAGCCAAAAGTGGTCTTCCGTTCTATGATATATCAGGTAAATCAATGACTTTCCATTGAGTAGCTGGTGTTAGTCATCCCATCCTGGTGGTCCTTATCTTCTTATCATCAGGAAGAGCCCTATCTTTCAAATAAGATGGTAAAATAATATTCTGCTGAGCATGCCTATGGTAGCTCAAGTGGAACAACAATTATTGACATGTCGCTGGTGTTTATTGCCCCATGTGGCTGGTTATCATCCTTGTGCCATTTTGGCACATCTTCATTCAGTCATTGGTTTCCTCACCCCAGACCACATTAGTGAAGCAGAGATGCATATTGAGTGGTTATGCACTCTGAGGTGACATCCTTCAGTTACAATGTTACAGTGAAGATTCCTCTGGTAACAGTGGTGACCGCTGATGCAGCCCTCACTTACATGTATACAGCTGTGTTGCACATCTCATCCCTATGGTCCTCTTCCTTCTAACTTTGGAGACACATCATCATCCCACTTGAGTTGTCCACATCCTTGTTCCATAGCAGTGCTGCAGTGCAATGTTGGATTACACAATAAAGTGAGGAGTGAGGTCTGATCTGACAACTCTGATTGTAGAGCAGGTGAAGTGCATGTGTACCAGTTGGCTACTCGCACTCATCCCAGACTGGTGCTCATCATCCTTAGCTCATCCAGATGAGCATTGTCGTATCATCCCAGCACTTCTCCTCTTCATCCCATCCTAGCGTTGTGGAGCAGTAGAAGGATGGCTGCTGCCTGCCGGTGGTGCTACACATTAGATAAGATAGTATTCTGCTCTTCAATCTGTCCATAATGGTTGTAACTCTGGTGAAACATGCCAATGTATAGCTGGGGCTCATCACTTTGCCCTCCTCATCTTTATCCAGTGTAGATGCACATCTTCATTTCCTGCTGTTGTTCTCGTCCTTGTTGCATGTGTCTGTTGTAGAGTGGCATGCTCAGGGCTGCATTTCTCAAATACGCACCTTTACATATGAGAAGAAGTCAGCTCTCATTTGACCATATTACTGGTAGTTCAGGTTAATTCCTCTTCACACCCCAATGATCACTGCCTTTTCCCATGCTTTTGCTTCAGAGAAGTAGAAGAGGGTTGTTTTACCCCTAAGGTGCTATTTCCCTCTGAATAAGATGTTAATGTGAGGTCACATGTGACCACATCAGAGGTACAAATGGTATAGTATACTAGTTTGCAGCTAGTGATGGATAGCTGGCCCTCACCCCATATTTTTTGGCTGCATCTTTATATGTTTTGGAGGCATATCCTCATCCCATCGAAAATCGTTTTTCATCATATGATGCATGGCCTCTTCTCATTCTATTTCTATTTTTTTATATCCCATCTAGATGAGTGTCTTCATCCTATGTTGGTGTTCCACATCCACATTTCATTCTAGGGATTTAGGGCAGAATAAGGAGAGCACTCCCGAGGTGCTGTCGCTTCAATAGGATGTTAAAATGAGGTTCCATCTGACCATGTTTGTAATAATTCAAGTGGGGCCCACATTTGTCCATGTGTAGTTATTGCTCCTAATTTCTCAGTTATAGTCTCCTTCTTTGTGTCATTTGGATGCATATCATCACCCTGTACCTCTAGTCCTCAAATTTATCCATAGTGTTCTACAGCAGCATAAGAAAACCGCAACTCTCTCGAGGAAAGAAGCTGCACTCCGAGATACTGTAAAAGCTGTGCAGGACTAAACTAGTCCTGCATGTAAGTGGCAGGTTAAGAGGTGGATGACAGCACGCCATGTATAATAATGAAGGCGCACTGCTGGAGTTCCATATCCTACACTGAGCGTGGACGAGTGCAAGAGGTGTGTTTGAGAGCAGAGTTCTCAGAATAAATACTCCCTGCAAAGTAGAACAGAGAAAGTGTAAATAAATGAGCAAAACCACTCATAAGTGTCTGCATATCTCCACCAACAGTCCCCATGTGTTCAACAGCAACAGTACATTGAAATAAAATGAAGAAACCCTTGAATGTATTTCCCGAGTATAGCTAACCATACGTGCACAAGTTTGCCCATCGCTTAGCTATGGTTAAACCAGCAGAAAAGGCTGAAGAGGATAACAAGGAATAAATATGCAAATGAAGCAGCACAGTAATAGTGGAGTGGTTAGAGCATTCGCCTAACAAACAGGAATTCCCAGTTCGAGTCCCACTGCAGCACATATTTTCCATGTGAAATCTGTATATGAACATATATTTACATCTTTATGTCGTATAACCTACATAATAACATTCAAATGTGAGCTGGAGTACTGCATGAAATGCACATGTGAAGTGTCAGTGTCATAATGAATAAGGAACTAGTAAGCAGGTTTAAGCACAAATAAGCAGTAGTAAGCGTGTCTAAGTGAGTTTGCGCAGGGGTAAGCATTGCCTACACAGATTAAGCAAATTAGAAGCTGAGTGTAAGAAAGTGTATCCGGGGGTTAGTAGTGCTTACCATCGCGCAAACCTGCTTACAACTGCTTTAAAGTGCCTTAGTCACTCTGGATTCAATGGCCCATGTTCTGCCCAGCAACAAAACAAATTGCCGCTGCAAGGCTCAAAGCCAGAACCCTGTACACTATAGTCACAGCATATTGTATTATATTGTATTGTAATGCATTGTACTGTGTTGTATTGTAGTGGTATGTAGACGTGCCTCCTTTGTGTAGTGGAACCACTGCTGCTATGCGCCAGTGTATAGGTACATATCCTGGAGTCAGGCTGGTGTTACATAGCACTTCTATATGTGTGTTTAGCTCCTCTTGGAGTTCATGTAGCATGCAACCGGGGATACCATCAGGTCCCATTCATGTTGTGTATCGTGCTTTCCTGAGAGCGTCTCTCACCTGGACATCTGTGATGACGGGGAGGTTACAGTCAGCTGGGATAACTATGTCGTATTTTGGGGGAGAGGGAGGGGGGAAACCTGCACTGAACCTGTCTGCCACAATGTTGCCAATATACGTGGGTTCAGGGAATTATTTTTTGTTGTGTACTAACTATGAGCATAGTGGAGGGTTTCTGACCAGGTTGCTAACATAACTGAAGAAGGCCTTGTGGTTATCTGTAGTGTCCCTGTTGATTTCCCTCTCAAAGTTGCCCATGGATGTTTGTATGTGAGAAAATACCTCCTTACTAGTGCTGATCAGACATGCCTTCCCTTTATGAAATTATGCTTTGTCTTGCAGTAGCTTCCATCTTTTGTTATACAAACTGTCTATGGCTGGGGTCCACCAGACAGGATTCTGTCCCTTTGTGGAGAGTGTCTTGGTCTTAAATGGGATTGCATGATCCATGCATTCTTGGAGATGTCCGTAGAAATAATTTGTGAAGGGGTCAGCATTGTGGGTTGTGTCTTCCACTGGCCCAGTAGGCTGAAAGGATACCATGTCACTGTTACAAAGTGTAACGTTTGCATTTGAAATGTTATTCACTATAGTCATTTGTGCTGGTGGTGGAGGTGGGATATGTATATCCAGGGCAATTAGTTTGTGGTCAGCTCACAGTAGTTGTTGATGTACCCCATACAGTACCTCAATACAAACCCCCAGAGTGAGGAGGTGCTTTGGACCTGAATCAGTGTTCTGACTGCTGGGGTTTGGTAGTATGTCATATGGAGTGTGCCAGGTACTGTTGCACAGTTGTTGGCTGAGCACTGATACCTGGCCATTTACATGTGTATCCACCAATAGACAGACAGATGCTATATATGTGAGATATGTCGTATCACAACAGTCGAGTAGCATGTGTAGTATGTGTGCCAAATTCTGCTGACATATTTAGCTGATATCCTGTTATTTCCTTTTACAGGACTATGGCTCACCAGCACAACCAGCTTACTCAGCAGCTGAGGATGAGGAGATACACCAGAACCTGCTGCGGGATTATGCAATACTTTTTTCCTGCACCAGCCAGAATCAGCAGGAGAGGGCTGCACTGTGGCAAGACCTTGTCCGTCGGGTAAATGACATAGGCATGCATAATAGGACATATGAGCAGGTACGACATCACTGCAGTGATTTAATCAGAAATGTCCATCAGCGTGTGTCGGATATCCACAGGCAACAGGTTGCCACAGGTGGTGGGGTGGCTACACATCCCCCACTCACCAGACTGGAGGGACTACTCATAAGTGTTGTGGCTCCAGCCCGCCAACAACAACAGCAGCAGCAGACATGCATTATGATGGAGGCTGGAGCCACGCAGCAGCAAGACTACGAGCATGCAGGTAAAATGCCATATGTATAGTTGACTGTTGTGTACACTGGTAGTTAATGCATGTGTGAGGTGTGTCCTTGGTTTGTAGCTGTCATCATAGTATTTAACGTGCAAGTGTGATATTCTCAATATCAGCAGCTGACCTGTGAAAGGCGACTGTTGTACTACTGACCTGTATCATACTCAGTAACAATGGCACAGTTGTGCCCACTGACATTAGTTTCCTCACTTCTGCAGGTCCCTCCGGTGTAACAGCAATGCAGCCTATCCATGCTGGTGAGTGTGTATTAACAATACCTTTAATAGTCTTGATAGTAATAGTAATATTAGGCTCACTGAGTAGTGCTCTGTGTATGCATGCAGGTGTGTCTGTATCTGTGTGTTGATATCTCGCATACTGAGTAGTGTGCAACTGTGTGCAACTGTGTGCAACTGTGTGCATGTATGCATGTGTGCAACTGTGTGCATGTGTGCAACTGTGTGCATGTGTGCATGTGTGCACCTGTGCATGTGTGCACCTGTGCATGTTGCATGTGTGCACTTGTGCACCTGTGCATGTGTGCATGTGTGCATGTGTGGACCTGTGCATGTGTGGATGTGTGCATCACTGGTAATGTGTAGACTTTGTAAACTGTGTTTCCTGTTTCCCTCCCACAGGTTCTGGTGTTGCTGTGGTGTCATGCAGCACGGAACCTGAATCAGGTGCCATGGGTACTGATAATGATGATATCTGTGTAATGGCACAGGAAGGTATGCCAGGGTCCGTCATTGGTCAGCCAATTGACAGTACACAGCAGTCAACCCCATCAATGCCCACAGTTATCCTGCCAATACACCCTTTGTCACCAATGTCCCTAGGTGATGGACAGGATACAGTGGGCATTGACCAGGGTAATGTGGTATCTGTGGCACATGCGTCCCCACACAGCAGCCATGGGCATGGCCCTGAGATGGTACCACACAGACAGATGTCCAGGGGTTCTCGTGGGAGCATCCGTGGGTGTACTGCCCCTGTCAGACGTGCCCACAGAGGTCTTACAACCTCAGCTATGTTTCGGGCTGTCATGCAGGCACAGTCATGTATGGAACGGTACACCAGACAGGGTCTGAGGGAGCTGACATCATGTCGCACAGCCATGACTGACAGTATGCGTGACATTACGGCTGCCATCCGTAATTTCACCGATGTCATAGACAGACGTTGTGGGGACATATTAGACCGGTTCCACAACTACATGTCCATGAGCCAGGGCGATGGAGGACAGTTGAGGTGTCGATGTGGGCATATGCCAGCAACAGCAGCAGCTGGCAGTCGTCGCGGACGACAACAGGGCCACAGCCACCCCCATAGTGCCAGCAGCAGCCCCAGCAATGCTGGGTCTGTGCTGTCATCAGACCGCCCCAGGAGACCACGTGCACGTGGCTATGGCCAGGCCCAACAGGGATCTGTGTCCAGTCAATGAACACCTGCTTCTGATGACAGTACCCAGTCTGAGATGGTACCGGATATGGTCCGTAGCACCCCTGCAAGGCACAGGTACCGTGTCCGTGGCCAAAGACACTGATCTGTATGACCTGGCAGGTACCTGTGGCTGTCCACAAACACCAGTATATGGCAGCCATGAGGTGGAACTGTGTGCATCCATACACACATGCGAATTGACAACACCTAGGGCTACCGCATGCACGCACACACTGCATCAACATTGCCCCACCTTGTACTGCTGTCTCTCACCAACACGCATACACATACATGTCAATTGGTGGTATTGGTGGCTGACTCAGGCATACCAAGTTCACACCCTGTGCATATGATGAAACTGTGCCACCTCCTGCAATCTGTAACATCAGTGCAGGTACAGGTTAACATGTTGCTGATGCACAGGGTGACTACACAGACGTGTAGAAATAGTATCTTGTTGTTAACAGTACTGTGTGCTGATATAATTGTGGGTATATCCCAGCATGCCTGATGCAGTAAGGGTATGATTGTCATGTAGTGTTGTCTGCACCCATGGTAAGTACCATAGTGTATCATCTGCACATGTTGGCATACTGGTGGTAAGGATGTCAACAGAAGGCTACATACATAGGTAGCACAGGGGATAAGGTAATGAAAGTATTGATACGCAATGATGGACATGTAAACTGCATGTGGCATGTTGCCCACACTGGACTCTGCAATGCGGAAGTATGAGGATGTTGATATGTGTGCAGTACTACACGACTGGTACAGGACACACAGGAGCACCCTAGCACTGCAAGCTCACATCTCATACCATGCTAGACAGCCCCAACACACAAAACTAACTGTCACAGGAGGGAGAGTCCCCATACATGTCAGGGATACTGTGGTGGCAGGCCAGGTAGCATACATCCTACTAAGTATGGAACCACTGAGTGAAGGCTCAGTGTCTGTTATTTGACATGTGTATTACTGCAGGTATGAGCACCTGGGTTTCCATCCAGTTATTATACATCCTGACGGTACATGGTCTGTACACTTGTGTGCGCTGAGACTGGACCCTAGCCATCTGACCTGTAGATTTCCATTTACATGTGTATAGTGCCTGCATATTTGCACTGTTACCTAGTGGAAGTGGTACAGCTTGTTTGTTGTACAATGGACTACATGCAGCCCTGCTTACTGTAGCTTTGTTTGCATGCATGTTTGCTTGCAGTTACCCTGGAACACTGATCCCACCTGCAATGCAGAGTTACAGAGCTTCTGTGGAATACTAGTGACATCTGCATAGCTTACTATATGTATGTCCATGTCTCACTTGACAGAACGTCACTGTTTGTCCTGTTCACATGTACGTTGCCTGTGACACATTGCATATGACTTACCTGGCATTTGTCCACGTGAGCAGTCATATATGCCAGTGCTAACTAATCACAGACACTACACCCAAATAAAACCAAGACCCGATCCTCCAAAGGCAGACGTCCTATCTGGTGGACCCCAGCCATAAACAAACTATACAATAGAAGGAGGAAGCTACTAAATGATAGAGCAAATTCCCAAAAAGGGAAGGCATCACTGATCAGTATTAGCAAACAACTACGGGTACTCATAAAATTGTAAAAACGAACTCAGGAACAATCCACCAAAAGAAATTCAGAAAAAAACTCTGTTCCAACAACGTAAAAACACCAGCACTATACAACAGGGGGTACAACACGAAATAGTGCCACTTCCTTTTCTTCTTTAAAACAGTTTATTAATGGAATACAAAAAAAACTATCAGGTTAAGCGCTTTCATCTATCAAGACTTCATCAGAACAATACACTTAGTTTTCCCTTTCCATATATAGTCTCCATTAAATCACATGTTTTTTCCTAATTACCCCTTAAAGTGCTAGTGCATGACCATAAACATTATAATATACTTTCAACCACATGTTGTTAAAATACTACTGAAAATTTACTAAAACACTATTACATAATATAAATATTTTATTTTAAAAAACCTTAATTTTTAAAAAATACTGAATCATTCCAGAGCATTTTATTCATTATCTAATAACTTCTAAGATAGGCTTAATAGACAAATATTCATTTATCCCTGGGGGAACAGATGCATTTAACCTTATTTGCCATATTACTTCTTTTTCTCCCACCATTCTCTTAATGTCACCCCCCCCCCTAGGATTAAATTTAACTAATTCTAGTATTCCAAAGTGGAATTCTGTACATCCTTGGTTTTCATTTAGGTGCTTCCAGAGTGCATTTTTCTCATCACCCTTTTTTATACTGTATTGGTGTTCATATATTCTATTTCTCAAGCATCTGGTGGTCTTCCCAACATAAAAACTTGAACACTTGGTGCACTTAGCTAGGTACACCAGATGCTTGGATCTACAGTTACCCTTTTGAAACCAAATCTTGGTTCCGTTTATATCCTCTAAAATTATAGAAGGGGTGGTGATAATATGATGACACTGCCTACAAGCCCCACATCTCTGTGTCCCAGTAGTAGTGACACACTGGGGTCTAATTTTCATTTCCAATAATTTCTTCATATTTCTTCCATTCTTGTAGACACATACTGGTTTCTCCCCCACTATTTTTGAAACTTCGCTGTCAACCTTCATAATGTTCCAATGTTTTTCCAATATTCTCCTGACTTCTCCACTATGTGTAGCATATTGAAGGATACATGCTTTCCCAAATTAATTAATACTTTTTATGTTGTCATTAACTCTACCTGAATCATTAATAACTGGGATGTCATAAACATTTGTATCCTTGTCTCCCAACAGCGGTTTATATTTCTTTCCCCATTCTCTTAAAACATAATTGGTGACATCAGTCACCAAATCGATGGGATACCCCCTATCAATGAAATACTTTCCTATCTTTTTTAGTTCACTACCTAAGTCACTAACTTTGGATGTCATCCTGGCCACACGGATACATTGGCCTTTGACAATATTTCTTTTTTGAACCAAGGGGTGGCTACTGTGATATTCTAGGTACGAGTTACTAAATGTTTCCTTCCGTATATATTGGATTTAAATCTCCCATCTTCTAGGGTTATCCTGGTGTCCAAATATGGAATTGAATATTGATCTTCACTAAAGGTAAACTTTATTGCATCACTACATGCGTTTAGATAAACCTTAAACATTTCCAGTTCTCTCTTATTCCCCTTCCAAATGACAAAAATATCATCCAAAAAGCTTAAATAACACCCCATATAGGAGAACCATTCAGTGTTCAATATGAATTCTTCCTCCCAGCTAGTCAAAAAAAGGTTGGCAAACATTGGGGCACATGCCGCCCCCATTGCCACACCTTTCTTTTGTCTATAATACTCCCCTTCAAACATGATGTAGTTGTGAGACAAAACTATATCCATAAACTCAATTATAAGCAGAGTTTTGTCCCATGTGATGTTACCTTTCCTACTAATGCTGTCTTGAAACCTTACCATTCCTTCTTCTTTGGGTATGCTTGAAAAAAGGTCGACTACATCAATAGTAACTAACCACTCCGCCCTTAGGGCTATTTCAGGCTTTAAGCTCCTCAAAAAATCCCATGAATCTATTATAATATGTGGGATGTTCTTATATATAGGTTTAAGCCATTTGTCAATCACTTTTCCATAAGGAAAGGTTTTAGAATTGCTCCCTGAGATAATAGGCCTGAAAGGGGGGTTATTGACGTCTTTGTGGACTTTCGGTATCCCTATAATGGTGCTAATAATAGGGTGTTCAACTTTCAAAAAATTATATAGTTCTCCATCAATTCTGTCCTCTAATAGTAGGTCCTCCAAAAATAGGTCAACCTTATGATATCCAATGTTAACTTCATTTAGTGAAACAGACTCATAGTTTCCAGAATTGAATAGGATACTATTCATCCTATTGACGTAATCGTCTTTATTATAAAGGACTACCCCCCCCCCTCCCTTGTCAGGTTTCATTATTCTCAGATTTTGGTCTTCCTGCATTTTCCTTTAATATAATTGCCTCTTCCTTAGTAAGATTGCATATTACGTTATTCGATCTACTACTTCTCCCATAATGGTAAATCTCATCTGTCACTAATTTCTCATAAGTACCTAGAAGGTTGTTTAAAGGGGGTGCAAAAGAACTCTTCTTTTTGAATTCCTGAGGTTTAGTGGGAGGTTTGTCTTTAAAAAATATCTCTAAATTCAGTTTTCTTATATATTTTTTAACCTTCAATACATAGTCTACCACATTGAATTTACCTTCGGGAATGTACTTCATTCCTTTGGATAACAAGAAAAATGTTCTTTTTTCAAATCCACACTTGTATAGTTGTAAATGTTAAATTCCTTCCATTTACTAACAATATCATTCACTTTTACTACTTGTCTATTAAGCCTATCTTAGAAGTTAATAGATAATGAATAAAATGCTCTGGAATGATTCAGTATTTTTTAAAAATTAAGGTTTTTTAAAATAAAATATTTATATTATGTAATAGTGTTTTAGTAAATTTGCAGTAGTATTTTAACAACATGTGGTTGAAAGTATATTATAATGTTTATGGTCATGCACTAGCACTTTAAGGGGTAATTAGGAAAAAACGTGATTTAATGGAGACTATATATGGAAAGGGAAAACTAAGTGTATTGTTCTGATGAAGTCTTGATAGATGAAAGCGCTTAACCTGATAGTTTTTTTTGTATTCCATTAATAAACTGTTTTAAAGAAGAAAAGGAAGTGGCACTATTTCGTGTTGTACCCACTGTTGTATAGTGCTGGTGTTTTTATGCTGTTGGAACAGAGTTTTTTACTCATAAAATTGTCTAAGGCCAGCTTCGAGAGGAATATGCACAGGACACTAAGGATAATCACAAGTCTTTTTTTAGTTATGTTAGGAACCTGGGTGGTAATTCCCAGTTATGCTCAAAATTAGTCCCAAATGACAAAAGAAACACTGAACCCACAGACATTGCCAACATCCTAGCTGACAGGTTCAGTGCAAACATCCCCCCCTCCACACCAAAAGGGCAAATATCTATCCCAGCAGAGTGCTGCCCCCCTGACATCTCAGATGCTCAGGTAAGAGCCGCCCTCTCCAAAGCAAAAAACACAGCATCAATGGGACCAGACAGTGTCCTGGGCTGTGTACTACATGAACTCCAAGAAGAGCTAAACCCAAACATAAAACTACTGTTCGATCTCAGCCTTACTACAGGATATGTGCCCAAAGAGTGGCGTACAGCAACAGTGGTCCCTCTCCATAAAGGTGTTGCCCCAACAGATCCTGGAAACTATCGCCCCATAGGCCTAACTATCTTGGTCTGCAAAGCTATGGAAAGGATCATCATGGACCTCATAAATAAAGATATTGGGGACCTACAGACACTGGGTCCTACCCAGTTCGGCTTTGTTAAGGGTAGATCCTGCCTCTTAAACCTGGTTGATTTCTTTGAAACAGTCACCAAGGCCATTGATGAGGGGAAGGTGGTCCACACAGCCTACCTTACCTCGCAAAAGCCTTCGATACAATACCCCACTCGGGCATTATAGAGAAGATCACCAGCTTAAATATAAACCCCTATATCACTAGATGGATTGCAAACTGGCTCAAGGACAGAACCCACATGGTTAGAATTGCTGGAGCCATGTCAGACTCCAAAACAGTTACAAATGGTGTCCCACAAGGCTCAGTCCTGGGACCTCTCTTGTTCGGTATATATTTCTCGGAGGTACAGGCCAACATGGAAGGACTGTGGCTGACCATGTTCACAGATGACTGCAAACTGGCCCCCATAATCGACTCTCCAGCCGACACAAGCATCCTCCAAAAGGGCCTCATAGAAACAGACAACTGGTGCCAGAGCCATGACCTCAAGCTAAATGCCAAACAGTGTATAGTCATCCCCTTTGGCAAAAACAAAGTGCCCACAAATTACCACATAGATGGTAATCCATTAAGTACAGAATAAGTAATTAGGGACCTGGGGACCCAAGTTGATAGCAATCTCTCATTTGACAACCACGTGGCCACAGTGGTTAGAAAATCATTTTATATAGCCCACCTCATCATGAAGGGATTCACATCTAGATCAGGGGAGGTCATTGTGCCTCTTTACTCATCCCTCAGCAGACCCATAATTGAGTACAATGCCCCTGTTGGGATGTACCTTACCAGACACCTGCAGCAACTGGAAAGACCCCAAAAGTACCTCACCAAGAGGATCAAAGGGCTCAAACAGATGCTGGTTAAAGAAACTCCAGCTCTACTCAGTGGCATACTGCCTGTTCAGAGGTGATCTGTGCCTGACATATAAAGCCATGTCCAACCCGGAATTAATGGACAGGCTGCACCTCAGAATATCCAAATCCCATCGAGCTATGCGCTCGAGAGACTTGAACCTCAGCACTGAAATAAATAGGACATGCCGGAGGGACAGATTCATAACCCAGAGGCTCCCTTCACTCTGGAATACAATCCCAGTCCAGGTTAGGCAGAGTCTCTCATTGACTCTCTTCAAGAGGAATCTTGATGAGTGGATGGGAGATTGTAGGTTTACCCCGGGTATCACGTCTGTGTCACTGTTAGACAGAGGCACAGTATACTAACCTCGGAAAAGGGCATGGCAAATTAATTTAAAATGGGTGGCGAAAGCTAAACACATTCTAGCTAGGCTTATAAATGCCCTAGGGCAGATAGCCTAGTATGAACCTATGAACCTATGAACCTATATACCTTGTTCCCCATTGGCCCTATGTGCTGTTAATCACCATGGCAATCACAATACTATGGTAGCATGTGCAAAGGTCACTTGTCAGTCACCTCTATGGTACAGTTGTGGTATATGTGGGTCATGGGGCAATGTCACAGCTGCCACATGTACACAGTCAACCCTCTCCCCTACACATGGACGTACAACACATGTATGAGATGCAACAACATAGCCAAACTGGGTACTAAGCACTCCGAACCCAGTACTGGCATAACCTGTCAGGTGGCATGAAATACTACAGTGACTACAATACCAGTCTGATGTAGACCTACACTGACAGCAATCCAAACACGTGAACACACTGGGCCATTCGTGGAGCCTCAGAATAGCATCCTGCCTGAGCAGACACCTCTGCAGCTGGCACACAGGCATACGTTAAGCCAGAACACAGCACATGCAACACATTGCACACAAATCCTGTGTGCCAAACAGTCACAGCCTGTATGGCTAGACAACACACCTGCTACAGTTGTGTTAGGTACCTTTATTGTCTGGTACAGTGAGGTCATGCTCACCAGGCTGGACAAGGTGAAGGTCACAGTGATATGCCCGTGGGGCACTATGGTTCACCACATGACACAAGCATACAGGTCAGTCAAAGGCATGGATACATATGACTCAGTCATTGTCCATGCCACTATGGCTGACCTGTAATGTACCTCCCTGGACTACATGATAGGGAACATTGAAGAGCTCTCTGAGCATGTGGCACAGGCTGGTATGACCCATGGGTACTATTGAAGGTCACAGGTACATATGTGTATTTGGCACACACATACATCATCTGTGTCCATTGCCATTACTGGTTTAATCGATGTCATGTATTATTGTGAACAACAACCCACACACATGGGCATTCTGTGTGACAAGAACACATGTGGCATGTGTGGAATTCAAAGCCATAACTAACTGTGCTATGACAGTAGTGAGAGATGCAGTAGCAGAGCGTGCTATTTGCATTACTGGGAGATTTGGCCTCTTCCGCTGTACTTGTAGGGTGCTCACATCATCTCTGTGTAGAGATTGGTATATACAGCAGCTGGTGTGTTGTACTGGTTGGCAAAAGGGTCAGTTCTCTCACACATGTAATTGCACACACAGTACTTGCACCACCCCCCCCACACACACACTTACCATTTGCAGGATTCAAACCCCTACTTAACTATGTTATGACACTCAAGATGAACGCATTAGCAGAGCTCGCTATTCGTATTACTTAGAGATATTCCTTCTCCTGCTGTACTTAGAGGGTGCTGACATCATCAGTGTTTAGAAAGGGAATGTGCATCCTGTCATGTGTTCTCCTACTTGCCAAAAGGGGCATTTCCCTCACACAGAATTGCACACACACTAACCCCCCTCACCCACACTTGTCATTTGCAGGATTCACACCCCTACCTGATTATGTTATGACACTCAAGACAGACACATTAGCGGAGCGCGCTATTAGCATTAGTGGGAGGTGGCCCTTCTCCTGCTGTACTTATAGGGTGCTGACATCATCAGTGTTTAGAAAGAGGAATGTGCATCCTGTAGTGTGTTCTCCTAGTTGCCAAAAGGGACATTTTTTTCAAACAGAATTGCACACACACTAACCCCCCTCCACACACACGGAGCATTTGCAGGATTCAAAACCCTACCTAACTATGTTATGATACTCGAGATGGACGCATTAGCGGAGTGCACTATTCACATTACTGGAAGGTTTCCCTTCTCCTGCTGTACTTATAGGGTGCTGACATCATCAGTGGTTAGAAGGGGAATGTGCATCCTGTAGTGTGTTTTCCCAGTTGCCAAAAGGGACATTTCCCTCACTCTGACTTGCACACACACCAACCCCGCTCAGCCACACACACACACATGCTGAGCATTTGCAGGATTCATACCCCTACCTAACTATATTATGACACTTGAGGGAGACGCATTAGCAGAGTGCACTATCTGAATTACTGGGCATCTGTTCTGCACCTGCAGTATTTATAGGGTGCTGACATCATTATTTCTACAGAGGTATGTACATCTAGTACTACCTGTCAGGTGGGGGATAGCATATATATGCATTTGCAGCCACCTACTTCAGGGTCAGTTATGCACATCGCACTGGTAGGTTATGTTCTATACCATGCTTCGTGACCACAGGACCTGTAACACACAACACAACCAGTTTGGACCACCCCTCCCACATCCAGGAGACACACTTTGCTTCCCTGGGAACAGTGCCAAGATATGCAGGTGTTCACATACACCATTCCAGTTGTTAATGTCAGGTACAGGTATGTTGTGTGTGGGAACTACTCAGGCCTCTACAACATTACCCTACAGCCACTACAATTTGTGAGTCCATGTGCTATGGCAGGACCACTCACCACAGCCACAAGGGGGAATACATATTGCACCTGACCATCTACAACATGGGTACTCACTGTTCCACACCAGAGGTAGACCACCATTGTTGATATGTGGCCATACCCACCTTTCCCTGGACATCCATATCCCATCCCCACCCCCAGGCAAGGTTGTCAATGCAAACAAAGTGTATCTATCAAAAGCAGACTTTACACTTGTGAAGACTGGGGTGGAAGACTTCAAAGGACCCATGCTGGGGGAGTATACAGGCCACTCTGCATAATCCTTGACAATTGCATTCTATGAGCATGTGGAAGGTTTGCATTGATCATGCTATCCCAAATATACCCGTGACTGCTCCACAACAGGACACCTGTCAGGTGTACACCAGCCATATATGAGCTGTCCAACAGACAGAGTGAGCTAATACATTGCAGAGCAGTAACCCACAAAGGGAGGATATCTCTGAACAGTACTGGCACGACACTTCAATCCCTCATAATCATCACGACAAAGTGTTGACAGTGAAATTGTCCAGACAATGCAGATAAGGCTCCCCTCAGTCTGTTATTGACACCCACGTACTGTTAGAGGTCCTCAGCAACCCTCTTCCAGCACACACAAACAACATGGATGTGGCTTAGCAAATTCAACCACTGGGATCTCCACTGTGTCCCTGCTTGACAGAGGCACAGCACACTAGCCTCACACGGTGCCTTATGTGACCTACTTTACAGTGGCACAGTAGCCTACTGTACTGGGGAGGCAGACGCCAAGCACACTCTGGCTAAGCTGTCATTCCCTAGGGCAAACAGCCTAGTGTTGACCTCTACACCCATATGTTTAATTGTCAGATGCACAATATTTGTTGCTGATAGACTGTTTTCAGGTCTTTATTGCCATAGCATTCCCTGTTTCTATGAACAATTTGTGTATCTGTGGAAGATGTTTGAATATGGGAGGGATCCACTATATCACGTATGTCTCTGTAGTCATTTAACTGTGTGCACTGGGCAGATTGCTGTAATATGGTTGGTTCCTGGAATTACACTTACAAATACCAGATATGTGTGGCCAAATGCTAAACTGAGATTTGGCCTACGTGTGTGAGCATGCCCAGTTCAGGCTTCCCATGGCATGTTGTCTGACATATGTCTCATTTATCAAAGTGTGCGGGCATGCCCAGTGTGAGCTTTCCATATGTTGAACTCTGCAGCCCTCCACATTTGTGGATGAGTGTGAACTTCAACAATATCTCACATTTATGGTTGTGTGTTGTGTGTCATGTTGTGTAGTTACTGTCCAACTGCTTTGTGTCTGAACACAACAGGGATTATACTCTGTCTGCAGGGTTTGCATGGGATACTTTGCATACAGTTGTCAACATCCTTTTATACTGACCTAACACTGTAGTACCGTATAGTGTACTGGTTCAGTACTTTCACTGTGGTGGACAGTATCTTGGCCTTTAGTCCTATCACTGCTTTTCATTCTCATAGTGAGCACAACAGCCTGGTTAGGGGCCAGTTGTGCACATCTGACCATGTTGCATTATGTTCAATATGAACTACTTAAACCAGGCTTGTCCAACATTGGTAGTGTATTCCACAACATAGGTGTACATTGGCAAACACTAACAATGTGCCCTAGGCCATTTCTAATGCTAGTCGGAGAGTGTGTTTGTCCTTCGACACACATTGTAGGTGGAGTTTGCCATGACATATGTCATGGTTAGCATACTGTGCCTCCATCTACCCATGACGTAACAGTGATACCCAGGGTAAACCTACCATCTCCCATCCACTCATCAAGATTCCTCTTGAGGAGAGTCGATGAGTGACTCTCTGGCTAACATGTACTGGGAGTTTACTCATGAGTGGGGGTGGCTTCTGTGTTATGGATCATTCAGTACAGCTTGTCCTATGTATGTCAGTGCTGGGGTTCAGGTCTCTCATGTGCATAGCTCACTGTCATTCAGATTGTACAAGGTACAGCATGTTCATTGATTCCAGCTTGGACATGGCTTTATACATCAGGCACAGCTTGCCTCTGGGTGGGCAGTGTGGCAGTGTGTGGAGCTGCAGTTTGTTTAATCAGGCAACACATGTCATCTGTTCAAGCTCTTTGACACTCCTGGTGAGGTACTTTTGGGGACTTTACAGTTGATGGAGGTGTCTGCTGAGGTACATCCCACAGGGGCTATTGTAGTCAATTGTAACGCTGATGAAGGATGACTGCAGAGCCACAATGACCTCCCCTAATCTAGATCTGACAACCTTCATGGTAGGTAGGTATATGGTATGTTTCTGTAACCATTACAGCCACATGTTTGTCCAATGCAGGATATCTATCATCTTGTGTCCCCAGGTCTCTCATTACATGTTAAGTACTTAATGGGTTAACACCTATGTGGTAATTGGTGGGCACTTACTGTATATCCACAGGGGTTGACTATACACTTTTCTGCAATTAGCTTGCTGACATGGCTATGGCACCAGTTGTCTGTTTCTATGTGGCCCTTTTGTGGGATGCTTGTGTCAGCTGGAGGGTCAGATATGGTGGCCAGTTTGTAGTCCTCTGCAAACATGTTCAGACACAATGTTCGCCTGTACCTATGGAACATATATACCAAACGAGGGAGGTCCCAGTACCAAGCCTTGTGGGATGCCAGTTATATCTGGTTTGTAGTCTGCCATGGCTGCAGCATGTCTGACCATGTCCGTTCTGTCCTTGGTCTGGTTTGCAACTCCTCTACTGACATAGGGGTTTATATTTAAGCTGGTGAGCCTATCTATAATGAACACATGGGGTATTGTATGGAAGCCTTTGCAAGGTCCAGCTACGCTGTGTGAACCACATTGCCCTCATCAAGGACCTTAATGACTGTTTCAAATGAGTCAAACATGTTTCAGGGGCAGCATCTGCACTTAAGAAAGCCACAATGGGTAGGGTCCGGTGTCAGTAGGTCCCCAATATCTTTATGTCTGCGGTACATGCTGATCCTTTCCATAGCTGTGCAGACCAAGCTTGTCAGGATTCTGGGGTGGCAGTTTGCAGTATCCATTCAGGCAACACCTTTGTTGAGAAGGACCACTGCTGTTGTACACTGCTCTTTGGGTACATATCCTGTGGTAAGGCTGACATTGAGCAGTAGTGTGATTTGGCATTCCATTCTTCTTGGAGTCCATGTTGGACTCAGCCCAGGACCCCATCTCATACCATTGCTGCTGTGTGTTTTGCTTTGTAGATGCTGGCTGTTACCTCAGCATCTGCAATGTCAGGGGGCCAGCAGTCTTCTGGGATAGATATTTTGCATTCTGGGGGTGTTTGCACTGCACCTGTCAGGTTGTATGTTGGCAATATGTGTGTGTGTTTGGTATGTTGTTTGTAATATTTGAGTGATTCAGAGCATATTCGTGAATTCCCAACAAGGTTCCTACCATCAGTTGAGAAAGCCTTGTGATTATCCTTAGTGTCCTGTACAATTTGTATCTTCATAGGTTCATAGGTTCATACTAGGCTATCCACCCTAGGGCATTTATAAGCCTAGCCAGAGTGTGTGTGGTTTTCGCCACCACTTGCTATGTGAATATTATGGCCATTTATGATTTACTTTACTGTGCCTCTGTCTGGACGTGACACAGTGAAGACCCCCAGTGTACATCTATGATCATTCATCCACTTGGCAAGATTCCTGTTGAAGAGTGTCAGTGAGGGGCTCTGCCTAACATGGAGTGGGATTCTGTTCCAGGGTGTAGGGAGCCTCTGGGTTATGAATCTGTCCCTCTAGCACATCCTATTTCATTATGTGTTGAGGATGACATCTCTCACTGTCATCTGTCCCTCCAGCACATCCTATTTCATTATGTGTTGAGGATGACATCTCTCACTCTCACAGCTCTGATGGCTTTGGGTTTTCTGGGGTGGAGCATGTCCATTACTCCTGTGTTGGACATGGCCTTGTACAACAGGCATACAATGCCTCTGTGTAGGCAGTATGTGACTGCATTCAGCTGGGGTGTCTACAGCCAGGCAGCATATGACATATATTTGAGACCCTTTATCCTCTTGGTGAGGTACCTTTGAGGTCTTTCTAACTGCTGCAGGTGTCAGGTAAGGTACATCCCAAATGAGGCATTGTACTAGATTATGGGTCTGATAAAAGAACAGTACAGGGGCACAATGACCTCTGCTGACATAGATGTGAATCCTTTCATGATACGGTGTCCAATATAGACAGTCTTCCTAGCCAGATTGGCAATGTGAGTGTCACATAACAGGTTACTGTCCACTTGTGTCCCTAGGTCCCTGATTACTCCTTGCATACATAATGGTTTACCACCTATGTGATAATTTGTGAGTACCTTGTTTGGTATTTGGTGGGACATTCATACTGTCCAGTGTCTTCAGGATGGCTGGGTGGGGTTCCTGTGTGTGAGAGTGTGGTCTGTAGCATGCTACAGACTGTACAGCAGTTTTGCCTATGGTTAGGTGCACATGGGTGGTCTCCGATGCTTCATGCATTGTCAGTTACCTGGACGTATGGGTCTATGCTGAATATGGATACTCCCCCTCCTTTTATGTTTTGGTCCAGGTTTTGGGGCCATAACGCATGATATGAGGTATAACCTGGTAGTGCTGGTGTGCTGTCAGGAGGCTTGCAGCAGGTTTCTGTCACTGCACAGACATCAATGTTCTCCATACTGGGGAGGGCCTCAGGAGCATGCATATTGCGGTTTACACGTCTGGCATTGGTCAGCATTACCCTTATGTTTCTTACCACTTATGTTTTCTAGGGTGGTGGGTTAGTCTTTTCAGCCTTGCCTACGTAAGGCTCTATGGAGGTGGCAAAAGCCTTGTCCAATATCCAGACACCCAGGGGTAACAGGTGCAAGCCATCCCTGGAGCAGCAGCATGGCTTGTCAAGCATGACATCCCAAGCAGACAGACATTAGATCCTCTTGGAATGACAGCAGTAATTGTGCCACTTGTTAAAGCTGATCATTCTGTGTTTGTACTGTGGCATCATTCTTGGTGAGGGTAGGATGCTGCAAATGGTCAGTGTCATGCCGGCCTGGAGTACATAATCGGAGAGCTCATCTATGTCTTTTTTCCTGTAGTCCAGGGAGGTACATCTCAGGTCATTCACAGCAGCATGGACAATGACTGCATCATATTTCTACTTGCTTTGGGGTGACCTGCATACTTGTGCTATGTGGCGTATTGTAGCAGCCCACAGGCAGCTTACTGTTCCCTTTCTCTTGTTCAGTCTGGTGAGTGGGACAGCAGTGTGTCTGACTATGGAGTCACCTATTACAACTGTATCAGGCATGTTGTTTCTCCTTCTGGCCTGTGACTGTTTGGCACACCAGCTTTGTGCACTATGTGTTGCATGTGCTATGTTTGGAGGTTGTGGTTGCTTGGGGGTCTGATTTGGAGGCCTCTGTTGGTGTGGTGTGTTGGTAATTAGGGCCTCTGGGGATGTTTTTCTGTGTTTATGTCTTTGGTTTGCAGTTGTGATAGGTCTATGTGGGACTGGGTTTTTGGTGTGTGTGGTTACCCTCTCCTCGTGACTAGTTTTGACAGTACTGAGTTGAGGGAGCTCATCCTCCGGTTTGGATAAATGGTTGCATCTCTCACATATATTTGTATTTCTTGGGGGGAGTTAGGGGTTGTCTGTGTACTTTGGGCAGGTGTAACATTGCCTCAGGATTCACAGATTCAACTTGTTGTAGCTGGCCTTAGTGGATTGTATGTGTGGACATATTTTATTGCCATACTACTAATCAGTGATTACTTCCCTTTTTATGTTTGCTCTGTCATGTAGTAGCTTCCTCATTCTCTTGCATGGTTTGGTAATGGCTGGAGTCCAGCATGCCAGATGCCTGCGTGTATGGCATTGTGTCACCTGAAATAAAAAAGACCACAGTGAAAAACTTCTCAAAAGCCGACTTCACACTTCTAAAAACTAGCGTGGTCTCCTTTAAGGCCCCTGAGCCAGTGGTAAACATTACTCAAACTGCTGAATCACTTACAAATGCCTTCTACCAGCACCTGCAGGACTGCATGGATTAGGCAATCCCAAACAAAACTAAGACTCTTTGTACCAAAGGCAAGCGTCCAGTCTGGTGGACCCCAGCCATAAACAAGCTCTACAACAAAAGGAGGAAGCTACTACAAGATAGAGCAAAATCCTTGAAAGGTAAGACACCTTTGATCATTATAAGTAAAAAACTAAGAGCTCTCATAAAATCATCCAAGGCAAATTTTGAGAGAAAAATCGCCAAGGACTCAAAAGACAATCATAAGGCCTTCTTTAGCTATGTTAGAAACCTAGGAGGAAACTCCCAGATATGCTCAGAATTAGTTCAAAATGATGTGAAGATTACTGAACCTACACACATTGCCAACATACTGGCTGACAGGTTCAGTGCAAACTGCCCCCAAAGGAGAGATATCTATACCAGAGGATTGTAGCCCCCAAACATCTCCAACGCCCAGGTGAGAACGGCCCCCTCCAAGGCAAAAAACACAGCATCCATGGGACCGGATGGTGTCCCCGGCTGTGTGCTCCACAAACTCAATGAGGAATTAAACCCGCAGTTAGGACAGCTGGTTAATCTTAGCCTCACCTCAGGATACGTACCCAAGGAGTGGCGCACGGCGACTGTGGTCCCACTTCACAAGGGCGGTGCCTCCACCGACCCTGGTAATTACCATCCCATTAGCTTGACAAGCCTTATCTGCAAAGCCATGGAGAGGATCATAATGGAACTCATAAATAAAGACACAGGGAACTTGCAGACTTTGGATCCAACCCAGTTTGGCTTTGTCAAAGGCAGATCATGCCTTTTAAACTTGGTTGACTTTTTCGAGACAGTCACCAAGGCCGTTGATGAGGGAAAGGCAGTCCATGCAGCCTACCTCGACCTGGCAAAGGCCTTCGACACAATACCCCACTCACGTATTATCGAAAAACTCATCAGCTTGAATGTAAACCCATACATCACAAGATGGGTTGCAAACTGGCTAAGTGACAGAACCCACAGGGTCAGAGTTGCTGGAGCCATGTCAGACTCAAAGCCTGTCACAAGTGGTGTCCCACAGGGCTCAGTCCTGGGTCCACTCTTGTTCAGCATCTACTTTTCTGAAGTACAAGCAAACACAGGAGGGTTATGGCTGACAAAGTTTGCAGATGACTGCAAACTGGGTGCCATAGTCGAAAACACATCTGACACAGATATCCTTCAGAAGGGCCTCACAGAAACGGATAACTGGTGCCAGAGCCATGGCCTAAAGTTAAACGCCAAGAAATGCATAGTCATACCCTTCGGGAAAAACAAGGTTACCCCTAGCTACCATATAGGTGGCAATCCAATGAGCACAGAAGAAGTCATCAGGGATCTGGGGACCCAGGTTGACAGTAGCCTTCGTTTGACACTCATGTTGCTAAAGTAGTTAGGAAAACCTTCTACATTGCCCACCTGATCATGAAGGGATTCACATCTAGATCAAGGGAGGTCATCGTCCCCTGTACTCATCACTCATTAGACCTATGATTGAGTACAATGCCCCATTCGGAATGTATCTGACCCGACACCTGCAGCAGCTGGAAAAGCCCCAAAAGTTCCTCACCAAAAGGATAAAGGGTCTCAAAATATGTCTTATGCTGCCCGACTGAAAGAACTCCAGCTCTATTCAGTCTCATACCGCTTGCTCAGAGGTGACCTGTGCCTGACATATAAGGCCATGTCAAACCCAGATTTGATGAATATGCTTCACCTCAAAAAATCTAGATCCCTCAGAACCACAAGGGCAGGAGACTTAAACCTTGACACGGTTATTAATAGAACGTGCTGGAGGGACAAATTCATCACCCAGAGACTCCCTATGCTGTGGAACAAAATCCCGGTACATGTGAGGCAGAGCACCTCACTGGCCTTGTTCAAGAGGAATCTTGACCAATGGATGGGAGATCGCAGATATACCCCAGGGATTACTTCAGTGTCACTGCTTGACAGAGGCACAGCAAAATAATAGGCATAGTTTTATTCAAACTAAAGGGGTGGCGAAAGCCACATAACTATGGGCTAGGCTTATAAATGCCCTTGGGCAGATAGCCTAGTATGAACCTATGAAACCTATGAAACCTATTTGGGATTGCATAATCCAAGCATTCTTGGCTGTGTTCATGGAATGCCTGTATAACAGGTTCTAAGGTGTGGCCCATATTTTGCACCTGCACAGGGCCTTTAATGGATTCCACATCAGTTTGGAGGAGTGCAAATTTTGCTTTACACATGTTTTTCACTGTGGTTTTCTGGCCAGGGACTGTGGTCAGGATGTGTATATCCAGTGTGATTACTCTATGGTCTGGTCTTACTAGTGAGGGATACACTTCTCATCTTGCCATCCAGTACCCATGTTGCTGATTATCACATCCAGTATGCTTACGCCTCTTGTGGGAGTGGTACGTTGTTCCTGGGCATTTTGGTTTATGGATTCTAGGAACTTTTCTCCTACAGTGTTGGAGCTAGTATAATGCTCCCAGTGTATGTCTGGGTATTTTCAGTCAACCAATATAATGTGGTTTGGGGGGCTTGATATATTCATGTATTCCAACATAGGCCAGGTGCAGTTCCTGGTGTTAGGATGGTAGTCTGTAGCAGGCTATAAACTGGGAAGCAGTTTTAGCCACTGTTACTTGAACATGGCTAGTCCATGCTGCTTTTTGTTGTGGTACCAACATGGGGGTGTGGTTATCCTTGACAATTATTGCTAGTCACCCTCCTTTTGTAGCTTGTTCCATGTTTTGAGGCTGTACAGCACAGTATGAGGTGTAACCTGGTAGTGTTAGGGTGCTGTTGTGAGCCTTGACCCAGTTTTCTGTTACAGGACAGATATCAACATTCTCCATACTGGGCGAGTTTACACTGCATGCATCTTGCTGTTTAGACTTCTGGCATTGGGTAGCATTACATCTAGGTTCTTATCCCTTGTGATACCTATGGAGGTGGGTTTGTGTTTTGAGCCTTACCTATTCAGGGCATGCTGTGGGCAACGACAGCATTTGCCAGTATCCATAAGGCCTGGACTGATAGATGCATGCCACCCCTAGCAGGTGGAGCATCATGTCATACTCAGCATGTCATCCCAGGCTGGCACACATTGGATCCCCTTTGACTAACTGCAATATTTCAGCCAATTATTGCAATTGATCATCCCATCATCATATTGTGGCATCATGCTTGGTGAGGGTAGGATGTTAGTCAGGGTCCTCAAGTGTGCATATACTACATGGTGTTACATTGCTTAACACATGGCATTCATGCCTTAGGTGGTGCTGTAGGGCTGCCTCTGTCGGATGCACATATTACACTCCCTGTACATGTTTGAGAGCAGGTTATGTCATTTTAGGCATCCATGTTACTGTCTGATGAAGCGTAGTGGTGACTACGCGAAAGCGCTTACCAATTAAACTTGTTTTGTGTCTACATACTGGATTCGTCATTACAAAAGAAAGGAACTGTTTTTACTCTGTTAACGGGTTCATGTTGGTTTTTCATGAACTTTGAGTTGTTCATTGACTGCGATAAGTGTTTTTACCATTCCGTGGTGAGAGAGCCTGGTCATTATCATCATCCATGTTATTATATGAGTGAGTCAGAGAGGGGTATCATTCTCAGGGTTCCTACTGAGCCAGTGTATTTGCTATGCATTGCCTCTTTGCCAAGGCCAGGGCATACTGGGCATGCCTCCTTCTGCCTACTGGGGCAGGCTCAGGTTGTTCCTCCTCCGAGTCACGCTCTGCCTGTGATGGCCTTGGCAATGGTGGGGGCTGTTTGGCCCGGCCCTATGCTGGTCCTGCTGCAGCTGTTTTTGCAAGATGATATTATGTAGCATAGCACATACCATGACAATTTGGGTACATGTAGTTGGTGAGTACTGCAAGGCTCCACCAGATGTTTCCAGACACCGGAACCGTGACTTGAGCAGCCCAAACACACGCTCTATTACATTACGTGTTTGTGCGTGTGCCTCATTATGGCATTCCTGTTCAGGTGTGTGTGCCTTTCTGGTGGGTGTCATCAGCCGCGGCTCCAGTGCATAACCTGCATCCCCCACTAGGTGTCCATGTGGGATGTCCCCATTGGCAAATGTCTGGTACAGCTGCGTCAAATGCCAGATATGGGAATCATGGTAGCTCCCAGGGCAGCCAGCACACACATTCATTATTATGCCCTGGGCATCACACACGACCTGGCAGTTGATGGAGGGGAAGCCCTTGTGGTTAATGTAGGCCCTACCCCACTCACCGGCTGGTGCTTTGATGCATATGTGCGTGCAGTCTATTGCACCCACTACCTCAGGGTATTCCGCTATTTGCTGGAAGAGATGCATATTGCTGGCCAATACCTCACGGGCATTGGGGAAATATACATGATCACCGACATGTGCTGACATGGCATCCAGGAATTGGTGCAGTACCCTGGAGGCTGATGCCTGTGATATCCCCATCATATCACCAGTTGGTCTCTGGAAGGTACCTGTTGCTAGTATTCTTATGCCAACACATACCTTGGTTTCCACTGGGATGGGTTCCCCTCTGTTGGTTCTGTGTGTGAGGTGTGGCCTGCACAGCTCGACAATTTGCTGCAGGAGGTCTCTGTCCACTCTATAGCGCTCTACTATCTCCAGCTCATGTAACCCGTGGTAGGTGACCCTGGGCCTGTACACTGTTCTCCGTCTCCTCACTGTGGGTTGTCTGGCACCATCTGCATTGTCACCACCCTCATCAAGTAGCCTATGTCTCCTTATGACAGCTATGGCAGCCCCTAGCATTTCTGCTCTGAGTTCAGCTTTTTCAGTTTTCACTTCTAATAGCTTACTCCTGTCTTGCAGTGTCTCTTGAGAGAAACAGCCTTCACTGCTGTTTGCAGAGTTTTAAGTGCTGGGCTGAGCTACTATTCTGCCTGTGTAATTGCCTGCTTCTAATTGTTTTCACCTGCTAGCTCCAGCAGTATTCCCTGCTAGCTTCCTACTAATTCTGTTGCTTCCTTTTTCCTTTCTGTTTCCTCAGGGGGGAGCAACGTGCATACTAGCAGAAACACGCTCACAGTGGCTTACATGCACACACACATGCTTACACGATTCAGAATCTGCTTATTCGGGTTAAAATGCGCGCACACCAGCGCAAACAGTCTTACAAGTCTGTCAACAGGCTCCCACATGCTCAGCCTGCCTTAAATGCGCGCACACTGCCCTACTCGCATTTCATGGCGCGCACACGTGCGCATGCACGCCCAGCAAGAAACTTTGGTGTAAGCAACAGTGTACACCTTCCATTTCTTGACTTTCCATGCTTATGTTGTGGCATTCCTCTTTCCATGATATGTGTCTGACATCTGTCATGTAACACTGACCTCCAATGAACTTCATTTCTTTCTACCATTCCCCCCTGTGATGTCACCTATCTCCTACTCTATTCCTCCCCCTTATGTATCTCTTGCACTACTCAGAATGTGCTCATTTGCTATGTGACAGTGGAATTCAGTATCCTAACACTCATTTACATCAGATTGCCTACTAATGCTTAGTTACATGTCTTAGACTCAGCTTCCCCCCTTAGCAACCACTAAACGGTGGCCATGTTGTTTTTGGTCTGCTGGTCCCTGCATTGTAAATCCATGTATTACATAAAACCCACATTTGTGGGTTTATAACCTTCATTTTTATGTTTTATACAGTGCAGCCCGTTTGCGCGGGGCTGCGCTGCGTTTAAACATTGGTGATCGCCGAAAAAAAAATTTATTTTTCATATTTGCATCGGGGTACCTTGCCAATGGCCACATATTTGGCCATTGGCATGCTGCCTGACACATATGCACCCTTTATTTGGAGCTGACATGGCTCCGTTTTGGTTTTTGCAGAAACGTACTCAGTTGTCAACTGAGTACATTTCTGCAGCTAAAACGGCTCTTACACGGGCTGCTTTGGGCTTCGTGGATCGCTAATCTACCTCATTTGCATGCCTTTGGGCTGCAAGTGAGGTGTTTAGCATATCCACGCCCACTCCATGTAAGAGATGTTTTAGATGGTCTCTTACATGGACTTTAGGGCTGTTCCTGGATCGCAAAGGCTGCATGGAGTCTTACACTACTCTTAGACTCCATGCAAGCCTTTGTGAATCCTGCCCATATACATTTTATAGCCCATGCCATAACTCTCATCCTCTTAGAGCAAGCGGTTACCAACTGCTCCAGACAGTACAAGTTTTCTTTTTACAACGATCGTTCACTGTGGATATTGTAGAAATAAACCACAATGAACAATCGCTCTAAAAACTAAGCTATTAATGAACGCAGTGTCAAAGCAGGGAAGGAACCTCTTAGAGCAAGAAATATGGACAATGCCTGAAATAAAGGGGGAACCTACCACAATGAGCGATCGCTGCAAAAAATGAAGTATTAATAGTATTTAGTGAACAAGGTACCGTACCTCTCAGCCTCTTAAAGGAAGAAATCAGAAAAAATGCCTACAACAAAAGCAGGGAACAACTGCTCTGGACAGAAATGTTTTTTTTGTTTTTTTTTTTTTTTTACAACGATCATTCATTGTGGCTACTGTAGAAATAAACTACAATGAACGATCGCACTAAAACTAAATTATCAGTAGTGATTACTTGCAAAGCTTGGAAGGAACCTTGCTGTACCTCTTAGAGCAAGAAATTTGAACAATGCCTGAAATAATGGGGGAAACCAACCACAATGAGCGATCACTCCAAAAAATAAAGTATTAATTCACGGAGTAGTACTTGCGCGTTATCGCAACCACTTTTCCAACATGAGAAATGGCTCTTTTCCAAGCTGTACAGCTGTTTCTCTTGACCGAAAATGGATTGCCATAATACCTAATATTGGACTATCCTACGTCTTGCAAGGAATCCACAAATGTTATGAAGATAACATAACAAGCAATTTATAATGGAAACATATGGACATTCTGTGAAAAGATGGTAAGTTGAGAGGCATGTCGGACATGTGTGTCATTCTTATAAAAAGCTACTACTTAACATTCTTGAAATAGATTGTTTACCGGGACCGAAAATGAAATAGTGTTTGCCCTTTGGCTTTGAAGATTTCTTGCGATAAGCAGTTGAGAGGCACAGAAACCACTGTGTTTATATACCTGTTGCTTGTTTTACTACTGCATCGGGATGCCATTATCACTGTGTTCAGTTTAAGATGGTAAAGTAGTATGTGTTCTTACAGTGTACAGATTTAAACAAAAGTAGATGTGCTGCTCATTTGTTGACATATTACATACCGAAAGGTTGATAGAATAATAGGTTTTGCAGTAGTTTACCACTAATACGAAAAACGGACCAAAAATATGATACAAAAAAATTGAACATTCTGAGACAGGACCATAAAACCAAGCTGTAGTTCAGACTGGGAGACAAAATAGTATTGGGATTGAAACTTTATAGGATATTGAAAAGAAAAAGGACATTGTGGGTGAGGAAAGTGAGTGATGTAAAAAGTAGGCGTGGCATTGGTCAGCTTTACTGTGTACCCAAATTTTAAATGCTGGGATTGTCCCTTTAAGCCTCTCCCTACCCTTATCTCCTTTCCTCCCAATCCTTCCTGCCTCCACTTAACCCTTTCACTACCCTAACTCACCTAACACCCACTAATATCTATCTAACCCCTCATGAAGATGTCCCGGGACAACTTGGTTTGTTGCCAAACTTCATTTTTGAACTATTGAAATACTGGCCAATGTGTTTCATCTTAGCATACTGGAAGTGCACCAGAAGGGGATGATTTTAAATATTTATTCTGCCTTTCTTGGTGAAAAAAAAAATGACCCAAATTTTTTTAAGAAATACTATGG
>NC_056727.1:615813458-615844122 GCF_019279795.1 Protopterus annectens | reverse complement strand
ATCAAGTATCTTGAGCTTGTTTTTGTTTGCAGGCGGGGCGGGGTCTTTTGGATAAGAAACATTTTTACAAGTGGGGGCATCACAGAGATTTCTACTTTCAGCATGTTACTTGGTACTTTAATAACGCTGAATATAAATTATAATTAGAACTGCAGTGTAAGGAGAAGTGGTTTGAGTTGAGTGCTTCTGGTTTTTCTTGTACTTGATTTTGACTGGCATTCCAGTAAAGTATTTAAAAAGTAATTTATTTTTTCATGCCTCACAACCTTTTGTTTCCATCTAGATATTAAGTAAACTGTCATGCAGCCAATGCATTTAAATATTTTTATTCTTCTACACTTATTTTTGTCTTGATTGGACTCTCATAATGAGGGTTTGCCACCCAGGGCAGCGTAATTAATTAAAGTTAGTTTTTGTGGTTTTGAGCATAGCTCCTCCCCTTTCTAGCTGGCCACACCCCTTTCCCTTGACCATACCCATTCAGCTGTCTCCTGCAGTCCTCCTTTGATTTGAAGTCACCAGCTGCCACTGCAGCTAAGCTGTATCCTACATCATCAGATGATAAGTAAATAGTTCAGCTATGCTACTTCCTACTTAATCAGATGATTTGAATATCTCCCAGCTATTCTATGTCTTGCATCATCCAAATGTAAGTATATATTCCAGCTAAGCTGTATCCTACATCATCAGAGGGTAAGTAAATATTTCAGTTATGGTACTTCCTTCTTAATCAGATGGTTTGAATATCTTTCAGCTATTCTATGTCTTACATCATCCAATGGTAGGTATATATTCCAGCTAAGCTTTATCCTACATCATCAGATGGTAAGTAAATATTTCAGCTATGCTACTTCCTATTTAATCAGATTGTTTAATATCTTCCAGCTTTTCTATGTCTTGCATTATCCAATGGTAGGTATATATTCCAGCTAAGCTGTATCCTACATCATCAGATGATAAGTAAATATTTCAGCTATGCTACATCCTACTTAATCAGATGGTTTGAATATCTTCCAGCTATTCTATGTCTTACATCATCTAATGGTAAGTATATATTCCAGCTAAGCTTTATCCTACATCATCAGAGGATAAGTAAATATTTCAGCTACACTACTTCCTACTGAATGAGAAGGTTTGAATTTCTTCCAGCTATTCTTTGTCTTACATCATCCATTGGTAAGTGTATATTCCAGCTAAGATGCTTCCTACATCACCAGATGGTAAGTAAATATTTCAGCTATGCTATTTGCTATTTAATCGGATGGTTTGAATATCTTCCTGCTATTCTATGTCTTAAATTATCAAATGGAAAGTATATATTCCAGTTAAGCTGTATCCTACATCATCAGATTGTAAGTAAACATTTCAGCTATGCTATTTCCTACTTAATCAGATGGTTTCAATATCTTCCAGCTTCTCTATGTCTTACGTCATCCAATGGTAAGTATATATTCCAGCTAAGCTGTATCCTACATTATCAGATAATAAGTAAATATTTCAGATATGCTACTTCCTACTTAATAAGATGGTTGCATATCTTCCAGCTATTCTATGTCTTACATTATCAAATGGTAAGTATATATTCCAGCTAAGCTGTATCCTACATCATGAGAGTGTAAGTAAATATTTCAGTTATGCTACTTCCTACTTAATCAGATGTCTTGAATATCTTCCATCGATTCTATGTCTTACATCATCCAATGGTAAGTATATATTCCAGCTAAGTGCTATCATACATCATCAGATGGTAAGTATAAATTTCAGCTATGCTAATTCCTACTAAATCAGATTGTTTGAATATCTTCCAGCTATTCTATGTCTTCCATTATCCAGTGGTAAGTATATTTTCCAGCTAAGCTGTATCTTACATCATCAGATGATAAGTAAATATTTCAGCTATGCTATTTCCTACTTAATCAGATGGTTTGAATATCTTCCAGCTATGTTATGTCTTATATTATCCAATGGTAAGTACATATTCCAGCTAAGCTGTATGCTACATCATCAGATGGTAAGTAAATATTTCAGCTATGGTACTTCCTACTTAATCAGATGGTTTGACTATCTTCCAGCTATTCTAAGTCTTACATCATCCATTGGTAAGTATATATTCCAGCTAAGCTGCATCCTACATCATCAGATGGTAAGTAAATATTTCAGCTATGGTACTTCCTACTTAATCAGATGGTTTGACTATCTTCCAGCTATTCTAAGTCTTACATCATCCAATGGTAAGTATATATTCCAGCTGAGCTGTATCCTACATCATCTGATGGTAAGTATATATTTCAGCTATGCTATTTCCTACTTAATCAGATGTTTTGAATATCTTCATGCTATTCTATGTCTTACATCATCCAATGGTAAGTATATATTCCAGCTAATCTGTATACTACATCATCAGATGGTAAGTAAATATTTCAGCTCTGCTACTTCCTACTTAATCAGATGGGTTGAATATCTTCCAGCTATTCTATGCCTTACATCATCTAATGGTAAGTATATATTCCAGCTAAGTTGTATCCTACATCATTAGATGGTAAGTAAATATTTCAGCTATGCTACTTCCTACTTAATCAGATGGTTTGAATATCTTCCTGCTATTCTATGTCTTACATCATTCAATGGTAAGTATATATTCTAACTAAGCTGTATCCTACATCATCAGATGGTAAGTAAATAGTTCAGCTCTGCTATTTCCTACTTAATCAGATGGTTTGAATATCTTCCGGCTCTTCTATGTCTTGCATTATCCAATGGTAAGTATATATTCCAGCTAAGCTGTATCCCACATCATCAGAGGGTAAGTAAATATATCAGCTATGCTACTTCCTACTTAATCAGATGATTTGATTATCTTCCAGCTATTCTATGTCTTACATCATCTAATGGTAAGTATATATTCCAGCTAAGCCTGTATCCTACATCATCAGATGGTAAGTAAATATTTCAGCTATGCTACTTCCTAATTAATCAGATTGTTGAATATCTTCCAACTTTTCTATGTCTTGCATTATCCAATGGTAAGTATATATTCCAGCTAATCAGGGGCGGCCCGTGTTATTGGACTGCCGGACTGCAGCCCCCACAACTTCAAACTAAAAAAAAAAAAGAAAAAGAAACTTCGCGCATGTGCACTAGTCCAGACTGCTGCTGAGACAGCATGGAGCATGCTGTCTCAGCAGCAGTCCCAATTGAGAAATGTGGACAGGAGCACTCCCACAAGTCTATGCAGTTTTAGACTGCCTGGGAATTCCTGGGGAAACTCGTCGGAATCGGACTGCAAGGTCGGCAGTCAGGAGTTCGTCGGGGGGGGATCTTGGGTCTGCATTGGAGTTTGCTGCAGGGGAAGATTGCACGATGGGCAGGGTCAGATTTGCATGGGTTGTCAGCTGCAGTCTCATTGGGGGACAGGGATTTAATGGTGGTTTTGCGGACAGGGATTTACTACAGGACCAGGTAATTGGATGTACAAGGTGTGTGTGTGTGTGTGTGTGTGTGTGTGTGTGTGTGTGTGTGAAAATGCCCTAGGTGCAATATACTGGTGGTTAGGCTCATGGTGGTGTGGTAGGGAATACCACAAGCATGAACCCTGTACCTTGTATGCAGGTGTTTAAGACCTGAATTCCCTACCCACCACCATTTGTAAAAAAAATTGCAGATTTTTGCCTCATATTTGATCTGATCTGTTCCTCATAATATCTGTGGTTTGTAAATGCTGCAATGCTTGATATTTGATGGTGCAGTGGTAGCATTGTTGCCTTACAGCTGCAGGTTCTCAGGTTTGCTTCTTGGCTGGGGTGCCTTCTTTGTGGGGGGGCTGTATCTTCTCCCTGTGTTTGTGTGGGTTTGCTTTTGTGTTCTCCCATGTTACAAAGACATGTCTGCGTTATTTCTTCCTGGGCCTCTGCTGAGAATAGTTTTTTTTGTTCCAAGTCAGACTGTCCTGATTAACAAATGTTAAAATTGACAGGCATTTGAATTTCAGACTTCAGGTTTCTGAATGTTTACTTCCTTACATATTTGATGGTGCATTGGAAGTATTGTTGCCTCACAGCTTTAGGTTTTCTGGTTTGATTCTTGGCTGGGGTGCCTTTTGTGTGGAGTCTGCATCTTATCCCTGTGTTTGTGTGGATTTGCTCTGGTGTTCTGTCATTTTACAAAGACATGTGTCTACAGTATTTCTCCCTGGGCCTCTGCTGAAAATTGTTTTTTTCCGTCAGAAGTAAAATTGACAGGCATTTGAATTTCAGACTTTATATTCCTCAGAAAATACATAGTAAAACAACTTTTTATTTTAGCAATAAATATATAGTAGCACAACCTTTTATTATAGCAATTTTTTAAGTTTATAAGATGGCTATTTGAAATTTGTCCTTATTTTTGGGACTGTAATACCCTGTTAGTGGCTTTGTCCAGGTTTTTTGTGCTAACGTTGACAGCTATGGCAAGAACTGAATTCACTGAATATGTTTGAGGGCTGTATTCCCTCATTACTGGGTTTGTCCAGGTGTTTTGTGCTAAGAGGTTGACAGCTATGGTGAGAACTGAATTCATTAAATGATAGCCATTTAAGTTTCAGTCTTCCTCTCTTTCGCAAAGCAGCTGATTTGGCATAGTGGTATGTTGCTCTTGACTGTTTTGCACAGGGACCTTGGCAGTAAAATGTATGGTGGTAACACAGCATTTTTCTTTCACAAAGCAGGTGATTTGGCATAGTGGTATTTTGTTCTGACTCTTTTGCACAGGGACCTTGGCAGTAAAATGTATGGTGGTAACACAGCATTTTATCATAGCAGCTTTCCAAGATTATACAAGCAATGTTTAATGTGTCCCTGTTTTTTTTCCCTTTTGACCCACCCCAATAAATTTGGCTTTTTCCAGACTTCTTGTGCTGCGAAGTTGAGATGCAGTTGAGTATTGAGTAGATTTTATAAGGAGCTGAGAGCTGCAAGGAAAGAGAAGTTTAGTGCTGATTATGCTAAGCCAGCTCAAATTGCTAATAGCACAACAGGTTGTGTACTTGCTTTTGATGCAGAAGGTTGTTGGTTCTACTCCCATAAGGGGTGAATGCTGCCATACTGAAAATTAAGATACTAACTATGAGCCTGTTATCAGTTTTCCATCCATTTCCTATTGCAATATTACTAGCTTATTTTTAATGTAATTTAGGCAATTTATGCCTCAGGGGCATCAGACACTTTATTTTTCGATGAAACCATGAAATATAAAGGTGATTGCTAGCAGCAACCTCTTCATTACAGATTTATTTAACGTGGAATTATTTAGATGACTTTTTTACTACTTCAGAGATTGTGCATATTTACTGATAATGGTGAATTGTAGAATTGTGCATATTTACTGATAATAGTGGACTGTAGAAGTTTGAGTAGACTTTTTTGATGGAAATGTTCTGAATTGGACAGTTTTGTTTCATTGTTTACTGGAAAAATGTTCCAAGCAATAGGAAGGTGTATCAAAGAGCACATGTATGTTTCATATGCAAGGGGCCTATGATATGAAAACAGCCCAGAATTATTTTTTATCTGCCACGGGTAAAATGTATTTTCTTTGAATGTGGGTTTTAATGTTGTTTCAATGAATGTGAGTTTCAAGGGCAGAGAAGTTTTAATGCCAATTTGTTTATCAGATGTCTTAGTGTTTGTTCTGTAAAATGCAAAATAAAACTTTCAAATGAAGCTGAAATCATCATAGAAGTAAATCAGTATGCACATTAGTGTTTATGGTAAATTTAGTGAAATAGCAATGTAATGGATCATTGGAATGGCTGCAATGAGGCTCCATTCAACCATGGTTTTGTGAGGGGGAAGGGCAGCAAACTTAGACAGCCCCAGCTGAACTATACCTCCCAACTGTCCAGATTTTCAAAGAATGAATAGATTTTTTGCTTCTTATTTTTGGTTTGTTCCTCATAAAATTTGTGGTTTTCTGGCAAATCATTTAGGAATTAAGTCACTAAATAATGACACACTAGTTTCAGACTTCATAACCTTCAGAAAAATGCATGCTAAAGTAAGACCTGTTCTATCAGCTGTCCCAGTTTATAGAAGAGCAATTTTTAGTACTGTTTATATGTTCCCCCAATATATTTGGCCTTGTCCAGATTTATGTACCAGTTTATACAAGAGCAATTTTTAGTACTGTTTATATGTTCCCCCAATATATTTGGCCTTGTCCAGATTTATTGCATTAACAGGTTGAGAGGTACATGCAAATAAATTGCTTTATAGAATTAGGCATAGCCAAACCTCTGAACTGTCCCTGATTTTGGCTCAAAATGTTGCTCTTCCCCTAATGATCCCTCCGCAAAATAGCAATTTTGGAAGAAAACATGGAGGGTTTATAATTAAGAAATAACTGTAATAATCAGATTACTTTTATTTCAGAAATGCATGTAGATTATTTTATTTTGTCAGCTGCTCAAGTTAGCAGTACTAATATTAAAGTGTCCCTTCTTTGACAGGTTCCCAGCTGTATTGTGTTGCTATTTTATATTTTTACATCACATTTTTGGTCCATTTTTCATAAAATTGTGTTTTTTTGGCAAATTAGTGACAAATAATTAAAGAGTGAAGTTAGAAAATAATGACAGACATTTGAGTTTCAGATTTCATACCATTCAGAAAATTCATACTAATGCAAGACCTCTATTAGCTTTCTAAGTTTATAAGAGCAATATTTTAAAAATTGTCCTTATTTTTGAGCCTTTGTCCCATTTCTTTGTATGGCTTTGTCCAGATTTCTTGCTCTGAGGTTGAGAGGTATGACAAATGTGTCAGGGCCATCACAAGTCAGCCAGAGACATTTCAAACTGTGACATACTTTTTACACCCCACTCCCCCATGTAGTGACTCTGGATGTATTGAAGCAAGGCAAGGAGTAGTTATGCAGTGTAAATGTGCAGTGAATCCCACCCATCCAAGATAGACACAAGTACTAGAGTGGCTTTTCATCTGTCCTTGATTTTTACAGAACGGTCTGGTTTCTGTCATATTTTTGTACTACTGATTTTGCCTGTTGCTCTGTGTTTAAGTAGCAACGATTTAATGACCATAAGGTAAGCTTGTCTGAGATCGTAAGATGCAAGTAAGCTTTAATAAGCATACTGTTAAAGAACTGCCAACATTGAAAGCCTTTCTGTTGTTGCCATGCAGAGAATACTTGACTAGATAATGTATAAGCCTTGGGTATTAAAGGACAGGATTCCATTATTTTAAAAAGCTCATTACACTTGTTGGAGAATTCCAGTCATCTCTACAGACTTTACCCGTAAACCAAACAGAATGCCAATCATGTGTGGTCCATAACCTGTACAGTAACCTTTAAGCAATGTATCTTGAGCTTGTTTCTTGTTTGCTTTTCATTTTTTACTTTCATGTTTTCCCCATGAAACAAGTAGATAGTTGTCAGGCAGCAGGTCTTTTCCGGATAAGAAACATTTTTACAAGTGGGGGCATCACAGAGATTTCTACTTTCAGCATGTTACTTGGTACTTTAATAAAGCTGAATATAAATTATAATTAGAACTGCAGTGCAAGGACAAGTGGTTTGAGTTGAGTGCTTCTGGTTTTTCTTGTACTTGATTTTGACTGGCATTCCAGTAAAGTATTTAAAAAGTAATTTATTTTTTCATGCCTCACAACCTTTTGTTTCCATCTAGATATTAAGTAAACTGTCATGCAGCCAATGCATTTAAATATTTTTATTCTTCTACACTTATTTTTTTCTTGATTGGCGTCTCATAATGATGGTTTGCCACCCAGGGCAGCGTAATTAATTAAAGTTAGTTTTTGTGGTTTTGAGCATAGCTCCTCCCCTTTCTAGCTGGCCACACCCATTTCCTTTGACCCTACCCATTCAGTTGTCTCCTGCAGTCCCCCTTTGATTTGAAGTCACCAGCCGCCACTGCAGCTAAGCTGTATCCTACATCATCAGATGATAAGTAAATAGTTCAGCTATGCTACTTCCTACTTAATCAGATGATTTGAATATCTCCCAGCTATTCTATGTCTTGCATCATCCAATGGTAAGTACATATTCCAGCTAAGCTGTATCCTACATCATCAGATGGTAAGTAAATATTTCAGCTATGCTACTTCCTACTTAATCAGATGGTTTGAATATCTTCCAGCTATTCTATGTCTTACATCATCTAATGGTAAGTATATATTCCAGCTAAGCTTTATCCTACATCATCAGATGGTAAGTAAATATTTCAGCTATGCTACTTCCGATGCATTCAGATTGTTGAATATCTTCCAGCTTTTCTATGTCTTGCATTATCCAATGGTAAGTATATATTCCAGCTAAGCTGTATCCTACATCATCAGATGATAAGTAAATATTTCAGCTATGCTACTTCCTACTTAATAAGATGGTTTGAATATCTTCCAGCTATTCTATGTGCTCCATTATCCAATGGTAAGTATATATTCCAGCTAAGCTGCATCCTACATCATCAGAGGGTAAGTATATATTTCAGCTATGCTACTTCTTACTTAATCAGATGGTTTGAATATCTTCCATTTATTCTATGTCTTACATCATCCAGTGGTAAGTATATATTTCAACTAAGCTGTATCCTACATCATCAGATGGTAAGTAAATATTTCAGCTATGCTACTTCCTACTTAATCAGATGGTTTGAATATCTTCCAGCTATTTGATGTATTACATTATCCAATGGTAAGTGTGTATTCCAGCTGAGCTGTATCATACATCATCAGATGGTAAGTAAATATTTCTGCTATGCTATTTCCTACTTAATCAGATGGTTTGAATATCTTCCAGCTATTCTTTGTGTTACATCATCTAATGGTAAGTATATATTCCAGCTAAGCTGTATCCTACATCATCAGATGGTAAGTAAATATTTCAGTTATTCTACTTCCTACTTCATCAGATGGTTTGATATTCAATCCAATGGTAAATATATATTCCAGCTAAGCTGTATCCTACATCATCAGATGGTAAGTAAATATTTCAGCTATGCTACTTCCTACTTAATCAGATGGTTTGAATATCTTCCAGCTATTCTATGTCTTACATCATCCAATGGTAAGTATATATTCCAGCTAAGCTGTATCCTACATCATCAGATGGGAAGTAAATATTTCTGCTATGCTACTTCCTACTTAATAAGATGGTTTGAATATCTTCCAGCTATTCCATGTCTTACATCATCCAATGGTAGGTATATATTCCAGCTAAGCTGTGTCCTACATCATCAGAGGGTAAGTTAATATTTCTGCTATGTTACTTCCTACTTAATCAGATATTTTGAATATCTTCCAGCTATTCTATTTCTTACATTATCCAGTGTTGTGTATATATTCCAGCTAAGTTGTATCCTACATCATCAGATGGTAAGTGAATATTTCAGCTATGCTACTTCCTACTTAATCAGATGGTTTGAATTTCTTATAGCTATTCTATGTCTTACATTATCCAATAGTAAGTATATATTCCAGCTAAGCTCTATCCTACATGGTAAGTATGAATTTTATCTATGCGGTGTCCTGCATCATGAGATGATAATTTTAGATTCCAGCTGTTCTTTGTCTTACATCATCAGGTAGTAAGTATATATTCCAGCTGTGCTACAGCTTATATCATTGGATGGTAAGTGTATCCTCCAGCTAAACTATGTCCTACATCAGCAGAGGGTAAGTATATATTTCAGCTGTGCTATGACCAATATCGGCAGATAGTAAGTATATATTCAAGGTAGGTTATGTCCTACATCATGAAATGGTAAATCTATATTCCAATGGTGCTATGTCTGATTTTGTTAGATGGTAACTACAGTTGCCATCTACATCATCAGACGGTAACTAAATATTTCAGGTACGGTATTTCCAGCTTCATCAGATGGCAAGTAAATATTTCAGGTAGCGTATTTCCTACATTATCAGATGTGAATTGTTTCCAGCTAAGTTATGTATTGCATTAGATCGTAAATATTTGTTCCAGCTGTGGAATGGCTAATGCCATTAGAAGGTAGGTATATATTGCAGCTGTGGTATGTCTTACATCATCAGATGGGAAGTATATATTCCAGCCACTCTATGAACAGTATTATCACAAGGTAAATAAATATTCCCTTCTGAGCTGCACCCACATCATCATACTGTAAGTATATTCTCAGAGGTGGTCTATATTATTGATTGAAACCTTAAATTATCGAACACCTAAAGGTCGATCACGAAATATCAAACCCTTAACATCGAAAATGGCCGTTTCCACATAGTGAAACAATGCCATTGGGCAAATTAAAAAAAAAGTTTCAAACAGAAATGAAGTGGGGGGCTTCATCCCCACACACCCCCATGTTAGGGGATGTGCCCCACCACTCCCCCCAACTAAATATACCAACTCTGAGATTGCTGTACAGTGGAAAAGGAACAAAATCTGCATAATGGCCAAATGACTCATTTCCCTGTGTGGAAACGGACCCTCACTATTTTCAAACTTTGACATTTAGTAATGGACCGTTAGGTTTTCGATAACCTAAGGTTTTGATCAAGTAATAGGGAACCATGCTCAGGTACTCTGTATCCTACATCATCAAATGTTAAATAAAGATTCCAGGTTTGCTATATCCGACATCATCAGATGGTAAGTATATGTTCTAGTAAAGTATGTCCGACATCCTCAGATGGTAAATATATATATTCCAGGTAAGTGATAACTACCATAATCAGAAAGTAAGTACAAAATCCAGCTTAGCTATGTCTTACATCATCATATGGTAAGTACACATTCTGGTTTTGCTATGTTTGACATCATCAGATGGTAAGTATATATTGCAAGTTTCCTATATCTGACATCATCAAGTGGTAAGTTTATATTCCAGCTGGTAAATATATATTCAAGCTAAAGTATGTGCTACATCACCAGAAGGTAAGTATATATTCCATCTGTGCTATATGCTATATCATCAGATAGTAAGTATGTATGCCAGCTGAGTCCTATACCAAAAAATGTTAAACCTATATTCCAGCTGTGCTATGTGTGACATCATTAGATGGCAGGCATTGATTCCAGCAAATTGAAGTTTGACGTCAATAGATGGTATGTATAATTCTCAGGTGACCTATGTCTGATAGCGTGAAATAGTAAGAATATATTCCAAACTAGGTATATCCAACATCATCAAATGGTCAATAAACATTCCAGCTATGCTATTTCCTACATCATCAGATGGTAAGTATTTATTTCAGGTACTGCACGTCCTACATCATCATATAGTAAGTGCATATTTGAGTTTTAATATGTGCTACACCATCAGGTGGTTAATACATACTCATGTTTTGCTATGTCCAGCATCAGCAGATTGTAAGTATATATTTCAGCAGTACTTTGTACAACATCATCAAATAGTAGGTATATATTCCAGTTGTGCTATATCTGATGACTAATGGCAAGTAAATATACCAACCAAGCTATATCCTACTGTAATGTACGTCCACATCTTTAGATGGAAGTATATATTCCAGCTGTGATATGCCGATATCATCAGATGGTAAGTAGAGATGTTTCCAGTTAAGTTATTTCCTGTGTCATCATACAGTAAGTATTTATTCCAGCTATGCTATGTGCTAAATCATTGTATGAAAAGTATCTGTGCCAGTTGTGCTATGGCTGATATTATCAGAGTGTAAGTATATATTCCATCTAACTTATGCCAGCATCATCAGATGGTAAGTAAATATTTCAGCTATGCTACTTCCTACTTAATCAGATGGTTTGAATTTCTTCCAGCTATTCTGTGTCTTACATTATCCAATGGTAAGTATGACCCTGACCTTGAGTAGCATCTTACCCTCACCAAGAATGATGCCACAATATGAAGACAAGATGATCAATTTCAACAACTGGCTTAAGTATTGGTGTCATTTAAAGGGGATCCAATGCCTGTCTGCCTGGGATGACATGCTCGACAAGCCACGATGCTTCGCTAGGGACAACTTGCACCTGTCACCCCTGGGCTTTCGGATATTGGCAAAGGCTCTTGCCACCCCCATAGTGCCTTTTTTAGGCAATGCTCAAAAGACAAACCCACCTCCATAGGTATCACAAGGGATAAGAAACTATGAGTAATGCTATTCAATGCCAGAAGTCTAAACCTCAAGATACATGCACTCGAAACTCTCCTTAGCATGGACAACATCGATATCTGTGCAGTAACAGAAACCTGGTTCAAGGCTCTCGAGAGCACCCCAGCACTACCAGGTTATACCTCATACCATGTTTTTTGGCCCCAAAACTTGGACCGAACCACAAAAGGAGGGGGAGTATCAATATTCGTCAAAGATACCCACACCTCCAGGTTGGTGGAACAGCACGAAGCATCAGAGACTATCCATGTGCAACTAACAGTGGGGAAAACTGCCTTCTAGTTTATAGCCTGCTACAGACCACCCTCCCAAACCCAGGAACCCCACTCGGCCTTCCTGAGAACAATGGAAAATATGAAGGTCTCTCCAAACACCATTATATTGGGTGACTTCAACTATCCTAACATAGACTGGGAGCATTAATCTAGCTCCAACACCCTAGCCCAAAGGTTCCTAGAATTTATAAACTCAAATGCTATGGAACAACATATTGCCACTCCCACAAGAGGGGAAAACATACTGGACCTGATCATCACCAAGATGAGGACTCTATGCTCCAGTCCAGAAGTGTATTCCTCACTGGTATGATCAGACCATAAACTAATCTCACTAAATATTCACATCCCGACCCCAGCCACTGCCCAGAAAACCACAGTGAAAAACTTCTCTAAAGCAAATTTCACACTCCTCAAAACTGAGGTGGAATCCTTCAAAGCTCCCGGGCCTGTGGAAAATATGGCCCAGACCACAGAATCCTTTATAAACTCATTCTATAAACACCTTCAGGAATGCATGGATCATGCAATCCCAAATAAAACCAAGACCCAATCCTCCAAAGTTAGGCGTCCTGTCTGGTGGACCCCAGCCATAAACAAACTATACAATAGAAGGAGGAAGCTACTAAATGATAGAGCAAAATCCCAAAAAGGGAAGGCATCTCTGATCAGTATTAGCAAAAAACTACAGGCACTCATAAAATCGTCTAAGGCCAGCTTTGGGAGAAAAATTGCACAGGACACTAAGGATAATCACAAGGCTTTCTTTAGTTATGTTAGGAACCTGGGTGGGAATTCCCAGATATGCTCGGAATTAGTCCAAAATGACAAAAAATACACCAAACCCACAGACATTGCCAACATCCTAGCTGACAGGTTCAGCGCAAACTTCTCCCCCCCTTCCCCACCAAAAGGGCAAATATCTATCCCAGCAGAGTGCTGCCCCCCTGACATCTCAGATGCTCAGGTAAGAGCCGCCCTCTCCAAAGCAAAAAACACAGCATCAATGGAACCTGACGGTGTCCCAGGCTGCGTCCTACATGAATTCCAAGAAGAACTAAACCCAAACATAAAACTACTGTTCAATCTCAGCCTTACTACTAGATATGTACCCAAAAAGTGGCGTACAGCAACAGTGGTCCCTCTCCACAAAGGTGGTGCCTCAATGGATCCTGGAAACTATCGCCCCATAAGCCTGACTAGCTTGGTCTGCAAAGCTATGGAAAGGATCATCATGGACCTCATAAATAAAGATATTGGGGACCTACAGACACTGGATCCTACTCAGTTTGGCTTTGTTAAGGGCAGATCCTGCCTCTTAAACCTGGTTGATTTCTTTGAAACAATCACCAAGGCCATCGAAGAGGGGAATGTGGTCCACACAGCATACCTGGACCTTGCAGCCTTCGATACAATACCCCACTCAGGCATTATAGATAAGCTCACCAGCTTAAATATAAACCCCTATGTCACTAGATGGGTTGCAAATTGGCTCAAGGACAGAACCCACATGGTTAGAATTGCTGGAGCCATGTCAGACTCCAAACCAGTTACAAGTGGCGTCCCACAAGGCTCAGTCCTGGGACCTCTCTTGTTCGGTGTATATTTCTTGGAGGTACAGGCTAACAAAGAAGGACTGTGGCTGACCAAGTTTGCAGATGACTGCAAACTGGGTGCCATAATCGACTCTCCAGCCAACACAAGCATCCTACAAAAGGGCCTCATAGAAACAGACAACTGGTGCCAGAGCCATGGCCTCAAGCTAAATGCCAAAAAGTGTATAGTCATCCCCTTTTGCAAAAACAAAGTGCCCACAAATGACCACATAGGTGGTAATCCATTAAGTACGGAAGAAGTAATTAGGGACCTGGGGACCCAAGTTGATAGCAATCTCTCATTTGACAACCACATGGCCAAAGTGGTTAGAAAAACATTTTATATAGCCCACCTAATCATGAAGGGATTCACATCTAGATTAGGGGAGGTCATCGTGCCTCTTTACTCACCCCTCATCAGGCCCATAATTGAGTACAATGCCCCTTTTGGGATGTACCTTACCAAACACCTGCAGCAACTGGAAAGACCCCAAAAGTACCTCACCAAGAGGATCAAAAGGCTCAAACAGATGCCATATGTTGCCCGGTTAAAGAAACTCCAGCTCTACTCAGTGGCATACCGCCTGCTCAGAGGCGATCTGTGCCTGACGTATAAAGCCATGTCCAACCCAGAATTAATGGACATGCTGCACCTCAGAAAATCCAAATCTCATCGAGCTATGCGCTCGAGAGACTTGAACCTTAGCACTGAAATAAATAGGACATGCTGGAGGGACAGATTCATAAACCAGAGGCTCCCTTCACTCTGGAATAAAATCCCAGTCCAGGTTAGGCAGAGTCCCTCATTGACTCTCTTCAAGAGGAATCTTGATGAGTGGATGGGAGATTGTAGGTTTACCCCGGCTATAACTTCTGTGTCACTGTTAGACAGAGGCACGGTATACTAACCTCGAAAAAGGGCATAGCAAAATTCATTTAAAATGGGTGGCGAAAGCCAAACACACTCTGGCTAGGCTTATAAATGCCCTAGGGCAGATAGCCTAGTATGAACCTATGAACCTATGAAGTATATATTCCAGCTAAGCTGTATCCTACATCATCAGATAGTAAGTAAATATTTCAGCTATGCTACTTCCTACTTAATCTGATGGTTTGAATATCTTCCAGCTATTCTATGTCTTACATCATCCAATGGTAAGTATATATTCCAGCTAAGCTGTATCCTACATCATCATATGGTAAGTAAATATTTCAGCTATGCTATTTCCTACTTAATCAGATGGTTTGAATATCTTCCAGCTATTCTATATCTTATATTATCCAATGGTAAGTATATATTCCAGCTATGCGGTATCCTACATCATCAGATGGTAAGTAAATATTTCAGCTATGCTATTTCCTACTTAATCAGATGGTTTGAATATCTTCCAGCTATTCTATGTCTTACATCATCCAGTGGTAAGTATATATTCCAGCTAAGCTGTATCCTACATCATCAGATGGTAAGTAAATATTTCAGCTGTGCTATGACCAATATCGGCAGACAGGAAGTATATATTCAAAGTAGGTTATATCTTACATCATGAAATGGTAAATCTATATTCCAGAGGTGCTATGTCCGATATCATGAGATGGTAAGTAAATATTCAAGTGAAGCTATTTCATATATTATCATATGTTATATAAGTATTCTAGCTAAGCGCTGTCCTACATCATCAGATGGGATGTATTTAATCCCACTGTGCCATGGCCATTATCATCAGAAGGTAAGTACATATTCCATCTAAGCTTTGTCTTTCATCTTCAGATGGTAAGTATATATTTCTTTCAAACTGTAAACTACATCATCTGATCTAAGTATTTCTTTTAGCTGCTATATGGGACATCATCAGATGGTAAGTATATACTCCAGCTGAGCTTTGCTAAACATAATTTTATGCTAAGCTTGCATTCCAACTAAACAATGACCTATGTCATCAGAGGGTAAGTACATATTTGAGTTTTGCTAAGTGTATCTTCCAACTGTGGTATGTCTGACATTATCTGATGGTAAGTATATGTTCGATCTAAGCTATGTCGAGCATCATTAGAAGGTAAGTATATATTCCAGCTGTGCTATGTCCGATATCATCAGATGGTAAGTAAATGTTCAAGTGAAGCTATTTCATGCATTCTCATATGTTAAATAATTACTCCAGCTAAGATGTCTCATATCATCAGATAGTAAGTTCATATTTGAGATTTGATATGTCTTACATCATCACATGGCAGTTATATATTCCAGCTGTTCTATGACCAATATCTTTACAAAGGAAATTAATATTCCAGTTGAGCTGCACCCAACATCATCACATGGTAAGTGTATATTCAGCTACACTATATGCTATGTCATCAAATGTTAAATACATATTCCAGTTTTGGTATGTCTGACATAGGTTCATAGGTTCATAGGTTGGTACTAGGCTATTGGCCCTAGAACCAATATAAGCCTAGCCAAAGGTACCCTGGCTTTCACCACCCAAGAAAATTATTTTCCTGTGCCACTGTTGAGCAGAGCCACAGAAGTGATCCCCGGGGTGAATTTCCTATCTCCCATCCAATCACCAAGATTTTTCTTGAAGAGTGCTAATGAGGAGCTTAGTTTGATATAGATAGGTAGTTTGTTCCAGATTATGGGAAGTCTCTGGGACAGGAATCTATCCCTCCAACATGTTCTGTTTATTGTGGTGATGAGGTTTAGGTCCCTAGAGCATGTAGCTCGTAGTGATTGGGATTTCTTTAAATGGAGCATGTCTAAAAGCTCTGGGTTTGACATAGCTTGTGTGTTAGGCAGAGATCACCTTTGAGTAGGTGATATGCAACAGAGTAAAGCTGCAGTTTTTTGAGATGGTCTGCATAGGGCATCTCTTTGAGGCCAGTAATCCTCTTTGTGAGGTATTTCTGTGGCCTTTCCAGTTGTTGTAGATGTCTTGTGAGGTACATACCAAAAGGGGCATTGTACTCTATAATGGGTCTAATGAGTGATGAGTAGAGGGGAACAATGACCTCTTTTTTCCTGGATGAGAAACCTTTTGTGATGAGGTGTACTACATAGAAGGATTTCCTGACTACTGTGGCAATGTGATTATCAAAGGAGAGACTGCTGTCCACCTGTGTCCCAAGGTCTCTTATCACACTTTCGGTGTTAAGTAGACTACCACCTATCTGGTAGTTCATGGGTACAGAGTTTTTACCAAAAGGAATGACAATGCACTTTTTGGCATTGAGCTTGAGGCCATGGGTTTGACACCAGGCATCTGTCTCAGCAAGGCCCTTTTGTAGGATGTCCACATCTTTTGGAGTTTTGATTATGGCTCCTAGTTTGCAGTCATCTGTGAACTTCATTAGCCAAAAACCTTCTGTGTTGACCTGTACTTCAGAGAAGTAGATACCAAACAGGGGAGGACCCAGGACTGAACCCTGTGGTACTCCACTTGTCACTGGTCTGAAGCTGGATGTGGAGTCTGCTACTTTCACAGTGTGGGTTCTGTCAGTGAGCCAGTTGGCAACCCATCTTGTGACATAGGGATTTATACCTAGTTTCGTGAGTTTATCTATAATTCCAGAATGGTGGATGGTGTCAAAAGCCTTGGCAAGATCTAGATAGGCTTGTGAACCACCTTACCCTCATCTACGGCTTTGCTGACTGCTTCAAAGAAGTCTATCAGGTTTTGGAGACATGATCTGCCTTTTACAAATGCGAACTGGGTGTGGTCCTGAGTTTGGAGATTACTGATGTCATTGTTTATAAGTTCCATGATGATACACTCCATAGCCTTGCAGACCAGGCTTGTTAGCCTAATGGGGCAGTAGTTTCCGGGGTCTGTGGTGGCTCCCACTTTGTGGAGTGGGATAACTGTCACTGTGCGCCATTCAGTAGGCACATAGCCTGAGGTACGGCTATTATTGAACATGGTACTTAGGTGGGGTGCCAGTTCGTTCTGTAGTTCATGTAGAACACAGCCTGGGATGTCACCAGGTCCCATGGATGCTGTGTTCTTGGCTTTGGATAGTGTGTTTTTTTACCTGTGCAGCCATGATTACAGGAAGTTTGTATTCTTCTGGTATAGAGATGGACCCTTTAGGGGATGACAGAGGGGTAAAGTTAGCACTGAATCTATCTGCCAGGATGTTGGCAATATCCGTTGGTTCTGTATATTTAGTGCCATTGTGCTGTAACTCAGACCAGATCTGAGTATTGCCATTGAGATTCTTGACATAGCTATAGAATGCTTTGTGGTTGTCTTTAGAGTCAGTGGCAATTTTGTTTTCATAACTAGCCTTGGAGGATTTTATGAGGGATCTCAGCTTCTTACTGAAGCTGACCAGGGAATTTCTCCAATCATGGGATTTTACTCTTTTTTGCAACAGTTTCTTTCTTCTGTTGTAGAGTTTGTTTATGGCAGGGGACCACCAGATTGGCTTCCTTTTTTTGGAGGATAGCATCTTGGTTCTGTTAGGGATTGCACAATCCATGCACTCATGTAAGTGCTTATAAAGTGCATTTGTGTAGGATTCAGCAGGCATACTGCTATTGTCCGTCAGCATGGGTGTCGTGAAGTTTGCCACTTCTGTCTTAAGAAGTGTGAAGTTGGCTTTGGAGAAATTTTTTACTGTGGTTCCCTAATGGGGGGTGGGGGAGGGATGTGGATGTCTAGGGTGATTAGCTTATGGTCGGATCTGACCAATGAGGAATTGACCTCTGGTGTGGAGCACCGGTTGCCCATGTTGGTAATAACCAGGTCTAGGCTATTGCTGCCCCTGGTGGGGTGTGGATAAGTTGATCCATTGCATTGCAATTTATGAATTCCAGAAAACGTTGAGCACAAGAGTTGGTACATGAGTAGTTTTCCCAGTTAATGGTGGGGTAGTTGAAATTGCCCATTATTAGGGTGTTAGGTTGTACCCTAATATTTGCCAGTGTATTAAGAAATGAGGAGTGGGAATCCTGGGGCATGGTAGGGGATCTGTAGCAAGCTACAATTTGGATTGCTGTCTTGCCCAGAGTTAGTTGCACTTGGATAATTTTGGATGCATTATGCTGAGCAACTAGCCTGGAGGTGTGGATATCCTTAATGAATATAGACACGCCTCTGCCTTTAGTGTTTTGGTCCAGGTTAGGTGGCCAAAAGATGTGGTATGAATTATAGCCTGGTAATGCGGTGGTACTCTCTGGAGCCTTGAACCAGGTCTCTGTCACTGCACACGTGTCGATGTTCTCCATTTTAAGGAGTGCCTCGAGAGAGTGCATTTTGAGGTTTAGACTTCTAGCATTGAGTAGCAATACCCTCAGTTTCTTCTTGCCTGTACCTGTTAGGGTGGTGAATTTGTCATTTGAACCTTGCCTAAAAAGGCACTATAGGGGTGGCTAGAGCCTTAGCCAGTATCCGGAATCCCAGGAGCGACAGGTGCAGGCCATCTCTGGCAAAGCATCGTGGCTCATCGATCATGTCATCCCAGGCAGACAGATACTGGATCCCCTTTAAAAAGACACCAGAAGCTTAGCCAATTGTTGAAGTCAATCATTTTATCCTTGTACTGCGGTATCATTCTGGGTGATGGCAGGATTCTACTCAGGGCTAGGGTCATACCTGCCTGGGCTACAAGATCAGACAGCTCCTCCATGTCCCTTTTCATGTAGTCCAAGGAGGTATGTCTCAGGTCATTCACACCAACTTGGACAATGACAGAGTCATATCTGTACTTGTTGTGGAGTGACCTGAGCGCATACCTTATGTGGCGGATCCTGGCACCTGACAGGCAGCTGACAGTAACTTTCTCCTTGTTTAGCCTGGTGAGTGGAACATCAGTGTGTCTGACTATAGAGTCACCTATTACTAGAGTGTTGGGTACGTTGTTATGTCTTATGGGCTGTGGTTGAGTGGCACACTGAGTTTGTGGGCTATGTGTCATTTGGGTTGTGTTGGGGGTGGAGGTTGCTTGTGTTTCTGCTTTGGAGGTCCCTGTTGCTTGCACAGGTTTTTACTGAGAGCTCATCATATGATAAGTATATATTCCAGCTAAAGTATGTCCAACATCTTCTGATGCCAAGTATATATTCAGGTAAGCGATGCCCAGCATCACCAGATGTTTAGTATAAAATACAGCTTAGCTATGTCCTGCATCATCCGATTGTAAGTACATATTCCAGTTTTGCTATGGCCTATATCATCAGATGATATATTTATATTCCAACTAGTAAGTATATATTTAAGCTAAAGTATATGCTACATCACCAGAAGGTAAGTATATATTCCATTTTGCTATGTCCTATTTCATCAGATAGTAAGCATGTATTCCACCTACACTTTGTCCTACATCAAAAGATGTTAATTCTGTATTCCAGCTGCACTATGTGTGACATCATCAGATGGTAGGTATTGATTCCAGAAAATTGATGTCTGATATCATCTGATGGTATGGATATTTCCCAGGTGAGCTATGTCTGACAGCATGAGATAGTAAGTATATATTCTGAAGAAGGTATGTCCAACATCATCAGATGATCAATAAACAGGTATGGTATTTCCTGCATCATTAGATGGTAAGTACTTATTCCAGGTAATGTATGTCCTACATCATCATATGGTAAGTTCATATTCGAGTTTTGCTGTGTACTATATCATCATATGGAAAGTACATATTTAAGTTATGCTATGTGCTACATCATCAGATGGTTAGTACATATTCACGTTTTGCTGAAAAAGAATATGTGAATTAAACAGGGAAGAAGATTTGTTAGATGTCAAGAAAGAGAAAAGATAAAATGGGAGATACAAGGGGAAATATAAAACTGGTTTGCTTTATTAATGCAAAACAAATATGACAAGTTTTAAAGTTATGGGCATGTTGAGAGAAAAAGTATTATGTGGCATATAGATAAAGGAAGAAATTCCCTTGGTGAAGGAGAGAAAATGTAAGATTAAAGAAAACAGTTTAAAGTCTTATATCCCTTAACATAAATATTTTAGTGAACGATATAAGTTAGGAAGTGATTTAATTTGTTTAGCAGATGTAAGCTTCTTGAGGGAAAAAAAAAGCTAGAAATTGATTTAATTTGTTTAGTAGATGTAAGATTTTTGAGGAAAGAAAAAAGAAACACATTTTTGGGTAGGAATATTGTGTGGAAGTTTGGGGTGAAAAGTTGTTTGAGAATAGTGGTTTTGTGTAGACAGGAACATATAACAGTGTTATATAAGTTTATTGTTAAAGACGGATGAATATTTCTGACAGATATCAGAAACAAAGAGATACCATTAAGTATTGTGGTATATGCATATATAGACATTAAACAAAGGAATAGTTATTTAACCAGATAAAATCCCACATAAGAGTAACTATTATGGATACAATTATGGCAGGATATTATAATTATAGTATGAATATGCAGAAACAAAAAGGAAAGATAATAAAGGATATAAGGAAGATAAATAAAGTGTTAATGGCAGGATAAAAAAAAACACAAGTAGTAAGCCCTAAATCCTAGAAAAATGTACATAGACAAGTCCGGAGCCAAGGAACTTAACATTCTTTAATATAAAACATGGTTGTGATTACAAATATTATTGTTTTATATTAAAGAGTGTTAAGTTATGTGGCTCTGAACTTGTGTCAATGGCAGGATAAATGAGGAGAGGAAAGAAAGAAGCTTTCCATATGTAAGAACTAATGTGAGAATGTAAACAGATTATATAATGTATTCACATGTGTTAGAAGAAGTAAACGGATGACAGATTCAGAGACACTTTAATGATCATGAGGGAATTTGGGTAGGGATAGGAGTAAATAAACAGGTTATTAAACAAGGAAAAGGTTTCAAATTTTGAAGAGGATAAATATAATAAAAGCTTTTGTGGAGGAAGTAAACATGTTGGGGAAAGAACAAGAATAAACAAGTTTTATGTATCTAATCTAAGTACAAAAAAGATCAAAAAATTGTATATATAAATAGAAATGATTTTACTGGGGAGAAAAGAAAGTATAAGTTATCAGAAGAGATGATGATTATGCTATAGATGAATAATGATTAATGAAAATTATTTTACAAGAGAGAAAGGGTGATGCGGACAGCAGCAACATAACAATACAAAGTTTATTAAGGGAAACATTAATATCTGGTTTAAGGAGCAAAAGAGGAAATATTATGCTTTTTAGGAAAGACTGTCAGAAGACAAAATGTGATGCTGGAAAAAGTAGGTGGGAAGGAAATGTAATAAAATGCAGGAGGAGATAGAACAGGAAGTGACAAGCTTTATTGCCAAAAGGTATGAAGAATATAGACAAAGAAAAATAGTTTGGAAAGTAGTCTTTACCAGAGGAAGAGACCAAAGTGTTGATAAAAAAATCACAGAATTAGAGAGTATGCTGAAATAAGCACCTAGAATGAATGGTATAGATTAAAAGTTTTATAACAAAATGTGAAAAGAGCAGAAGAGGATATTTGTGAAAATATAATAGAAAGGGCATGGGAAGGCCTAAAAAGATTGATCTGAAAGAAAGGTAACAAGGACATTTTGAAGATCCAGATGCCTGTAACATTAAGGAAAAGTCTGTGGACATATGGATTGTGGGATGTGATGTAGATAGAGCAATCAAAAGGATTTAGAGAATAAATTGGGAGATATCTTGGACATACATGCAATGGACAAGCAGATTATAAAATTAATAAAATCAGTTTATAAGAAAAAGGAAAAATAATGGATGGGATTAGAATAACAAAATGACAAATTAGAGTTGGACAATTGTGTCTAGAAGTAGTATTTTGTTTGCTTTACATGTTTAATAATGAATACAGAAGTTAGAAATGTGAATAAAGGACTGAAAATGGGGAAATACAGATATAAGGGGAATTTGAAATGTCATTAGTCATGTCTCATGTGGTGATTTGGTTTTAATAACTAGCAATATAAGATGGGTTCTAGAAGTAGTCATTAAGGTAGAAGAAGGTTGGGCTTTCTAGATTTAAGTATTAATAAGGAAAAGATAAGGGTTTGTTGGGTGTTTAAGAAAGCAGTTTGTTTATGTAGGTCTAAGTATTAATAAAGAATGAAGTAAGGGTTTGATAAGGTTGTTATGAAAGCAGGATTTTACTTTAATAGAAAGGAGATTGAGACATTGTAGATTCATAGGTTACTAGTAGACTGACTGCCCCAGCAGGCTATTTTAAATGTAATCATTTATCGCATTTGAGAATTAAACCCTATACCTTGTGTTTGTAAGATAAACAACTTAATGATTTTGGCACCCCTAGCCCTACAGATAGTATTCAGGGACTATGACAGAATAAAGGAGCAATGGTCTGATACAACAGATGAGTAAATGAGAGAAGGTTTCTGGGAGGGAAGGCTTTGTTGATAAATACAACTGTGCTATGGAAATTGAGTTATTTAGTGTCAGTGGCAGCAGTTCCAGTAGAGTTTGGGAAACTTGTTACAGATAGTTTTTATTTGTTATATGGGAGATGATGTTAACCCCATGAAGGGAGGTATTATGTATAATAAGCTGGACATATGATTTGAACTTAAAAAAATATCATCTGGTATTTCAGCAACTTTGTCATCCACAATGGAATCTGAAAACGATGAGGTATGACAGTAAGGAATTATTAACAATATTGTTAAATATAAAATATCAGGAATATTAGGAGGAAATGAGAGTTAGCAAAAAGGAAAAAATGTGAAAGAAGTTGTAGAATGGAAGAAATGAGGGAGTAGAAAGTTAAAATAGAGGAGTTAGACCAAAACGTAAGGTGTGGTATGAAATGATTATGGAAGAACACTATTATATTGAACAATGGAGGGAAGTGGAGGTAGAAATTAAAGTGGCTATTATGGGAAGAAGGAAAAAGATTTAAAAAAGGGAGGAGAAGCAAATCTTCCTCATGAGACTAATGTTAAATAATTGCCTGTGAAGGGTGAATTGAAATTGTATAAAATACAGTGCAAATGATCAATTGTGAAATATTTGAAGAAATATAGATTTATGGATAAGGGCAGCAAGAATGGAAAATATTGTCTATGGATACTGCAGAGGATTTGAAAGAAAAACATAGGACCCGAAATATAAATTAGATATAGCAACTGTCTTTCAGATATGGCAAGTTAGAATGAACAAATTATTATTTAATAAAATATGGGATGTGGTTGAGATTACTAGAAAAGCTGGATATTAGTTATGGCATACAGCCTGGGATTGAATAAGTGAGAAAGTTGTATCAATAATTTGAATTTAATTTGATGAAGTGTGTAAGATTTTAATGCTAATTGTAATTCATGTTTTTTTGTAATATCATACAAGATTGTATGATTTTAATAAAGCACAACTTCTCCTTTCAATAAGTGCAATTGGATCCTTTACGTCCACATGAGATGTCATCAAGTGAGGCAGATGGGGCCTTGATTTAATGGCTTATCTGAAGTAGATTTCTTACAAACAAGGTAAATGTTTGATGTGTTTGCAGATAAACGCTAATCTGTTTTTTAACCCTCTGTCTTCAAATTTGATTTCAGCCCATCAGAAATAAGTGAAATAACATGAGGAATTTAGACTTCCTTTCAGTCTGCTGCCCTTTATGTTAAAATCTTCATATCTATTGCATCATTGTTAAACTATTTTCAATTTGTACTTATTCAGCTAACAAAACAAACAGAATATTGCATCTTTTCATTAATGAACCCTTTCATTATATCATTTAGTACTTTTTATCTTTTTTTTTTTTTTATTGCTGTTTTACTCTCATTTGGTGAAGTTATTATTGAAAAGCACCCAAGCACCAATGCACTTATCAAGTCAACATATAAATAAATAAATAAGCAAAACATCTCAATTTATTCTCTGTAGTGACTGGATAATCAACAATGAGGACCATGAGGACAGGATAAGGACACACATCTTGATGCAAAGTGGATGAGGAGCACTGGGACTAGAGGATCACCTACCCCACCGTGGCAGATGTTCCACTTGAAATACAACCACTGTTGTCAGAATCAACATCAGTTTAACATTGTCAAGAGAAAAGCATCTAAGGAGTGCATCATCCCACAGAGAAAACTAGGAAAGAAAAAAGAAGACCAGATGCAAGATGGGAGGAGGTGCTGAAAGATTGTATGGAAAAATAAAACAACTATAAAGCTAAGTCTCCATACTGCATGAAAGCCAAGACTATGAGGATGGGATGAGACCACCTACAGACTGATGAGTTCTTCCTCAGCAACCACAAGTGTGGTCAGAGGAGAAATCTGTTTAACATCTTTTACAATGGACAAAGAACAGCACCCCATGCCTCTGTACTACTTATGAAATGAAAAGGAATAAGCAGCTCCAGGACAGGAAGAAAAGTGCTACCTACACAATGACGACTTTGATGTTAACCTCATCTACCAGCGATGTGGTCAGATGAGAACTTAGATTTGCATCCTATTTGAAATTGGCCACATGACAAATACAGCACCACCCATACTGAGCTATAGCAGAAGGATAAAATAAGAAGGAAAGTCATCAGAATGAGATACAAAATGAGTGTCCTCATGGATGAATAACACCATCTTGCGAAAAGGAGCACCACCATATACTGTTGTGCTTCTCCTGAGGTACTCTCACCCCTGGATTTACGAAGCCCTTTATAGCATGCAGGATTAGTTTAAGAGCTATTTTTGGCAATATGGCTGATGTGCGATCCAGGAACAAGCTCCCAGGAAGTGCACGTGAGCTCTTAGGCTAATCCTCCATGGACCAAGCTCCTGTATGCAAATTCCCTTCATTTGCAGGTGAAAATCATGCAAATGAGGGTAATATGTGATCCAGGAAGCTGGCAGCTGTCCATGTAGGATGAGTGCATTGTGCAGAAATTTACTCGGTTAGTAACCGAGTACAGTCCTGCAATCTACAAAATGGAGCTATGATGAATAAAGGCTGCATATCATTGAGGAAGCATGCCAATGTCCAAGTAGAAGGCCATTGGCATTGCAAAATGTAAAAAAAAAAAAATAAACAACTTTTGTTTTCCTTTAGGCCGAGCTCACCTCGTTAAGCATAGGGCAGCGACGCACAAATGGGATCGGGGGGAATTAATAAAATAAACCTAAAATAAGCATTCTAACTAAAGTCAGTATTCTGCCATGCAAGTCAATGGCAGTCAGAAGACAACCTGGCCAGTGAGTAATGGCTGCTAAGGGGGGAGGCTCACTGTGGGACATGTAACGATGCATTAGCAGGCAGTCCTATGCAAATGTGGGAAGGGTTAATGAATCCCAGATTTGCCCAGGGTGTGAGGCAGGTCCCAAGAGTGTAACAGTATAAATAGCTGGGTGCAAGACTAGGATATAGGTGACATCATGGGGGTGTGTCAGGCATACTGTAAGTGGATTGGAGACCTGTGGCTCAAGATTACTCCTAGTGTAGCACAGCTAAGCTAGGTGTGTGTCTAAACTTGTCTAGCACTCTTTGCAAAGTGTAAGCAGGTGTGCACCATGCACCTGGTTGTATAGGAAGAAAAAGGAAGTTAAACCAGGAAAAAGCAGCACTGTGGACATTTGAGCACTCCATTTCATTTGCATGGTGCACACACGGGCCTAAACAGGGAGGCAATGGTTAGAGAAAACAGAAGTAGGAAGGTAATCAAGGAGAACTAGCTGAGTTGACAGGTGAAATGCATCAGACACAGCCAATCACACAGGCAGCAGCCCAGCGGAGCGCACAACTATAAACTATGCAATCTGATGCAGCTGTGCCACAGATTTGCCAATGGGAATATCCCACACGGTCACCTAGTGGGGGATGCTGGATACGCACTGGAGAAATGGCTGATGACACCCATCAGAAATGCACACACACCTGAACAAGAACTCCATAATGAGGCACACGCACAAACACAAATCATAATAGAGTGTGTATTTGGGATGCTAAAGTCATGGTTCCAGTGTCAGGACACATCTGGTGGAGCCTTGCAGTACTCACCAACTACATGTACCCAATTGTCCTTGTATGTGCCATGCTACACAATATGATCCTGCAGAAACAGCTGCAGCAGGAACACCATGAGGCAGGGCCACACAACCTCCCAACATTGCCAAGGCCTGCACAGACACAGAGAGACTCGGAGGAGGAACAACCTGAGCCTGCCCCAGTAGGCAGAAGTAGGTGTGCTCAGTATGCCCTGCCCCCTGGCAAACAGGCAATGTATAGCACATACACTGACACAGAAGGGACCCAGGGAATGTCACCTCTCTCTGACTCGCACATACAGTAAAAGGGATGCCAAACATGACACTACCTGTGCTCAACCATGTATAGGGAGTGTACTCTGTGCATCCGACACAGGCAGCCCTGCAGCACCACACTCAATACTGGGACACCCACAAGGCCAGGCAGTTGGCTGGAAGATGTGAAGGCTAGGAAGTCTGAAACCAATATGTAGGCAGTGAAAGCCAGGATCTGTAGTACACTGGTATGCCTCTAGCAAGCACGATAGGCATGGCTACAGACTGAAATGGAGTACTCGACATACCAGTACAGTCCTAGCAAATGTGTAGAAGTGTCAGGTGTGCCCCCCATCCTACGTACACTAATAGTAAAAGTCAGGTGTGCCCCCCACTCCTGTGTAGAAATGTATTAACAGTCAGCCCCCCCCCCCAGCTATACAGAAATGTAGCAACAGTACAAGCCAAATGACCAATGGATACCCTGCAGACACAGCATGCTACCTGTACAACACAAAGGTCAGCACCGCAGTGCAAACAACCTGGACATGCTCCACACATGCAATACAGATGGCCATACTGGGCATGCTCACACACTTAAACACATAAAGGCCATGTCTGCAAACACCAGTGGACCAGACATATCTGGAAGTTGCAGTTCTTAGTGCAGACACATGTCAGTATGCACTACTCCTGCCTTGCACACACAGTGGATAGGAATACAGTCATATATGTAAGGACACCACACTATAATGAGCCAAAGGTAGACAGACAAAGATGTGTGGAAGAGGGTCACCGTAACAAGGACCCATCTGGGACTTCCCACCCAGCACACAGCCAAAAGCCCACAACCACAAGAGATGCAGATGCACTCACTGCAGATACTAGCCATCAGCATCTGTTGGGGGGGGTTTTGTTTGGGGAAAAACCCTTCCCCCCGTAAAAATTTTTCCCCAATTTGGGCGGGTGCAAAAGAAATAACCCCTGGGAAAGAACCCAGAATTCCTCCTTTTAACTCTACGTTAGGTGAAAAATTAATATTTTCTCCCCCCAGAGATTTTGTGATCGGGGGTTCTGCTTTAAAAATTTTTGGCCACCCAAACATTATAAAATTTGGAAGGTCTGACATATAGAAATAACCGGGAAAAGAGCCCGAAATCCCGAGCCTGCCTGTAAACGGGTTGGTTTTAAAAGGGTATTTCCACCCCAGGTTTTGGATGTTTTTTTGGGTTTTCTTGTTTTGGGAAATTTTAGGTTCCTCAATTTTTTAAATGTCGTGGCCCCGCTATGAAATTTTGTGAAATACACCGGGGAAGGGTTCTTCAAACCTGTTTTTCCAAAAGCCCAGCATTTCAAAACCGGGGCATTCATCCCCGTCCCACCCTGGATGTCAACATTGTGAAAACACCTTTGGAAAAAGGGAACCGAAGTCCAGGTTTATTAAACTTGTCATATAAACTAAGGGGGGGTTCACCCAGAATTTTGGTTTTGTGGGGGGTTTTTTGGGGGTGGGGTTGTGTGTGGGGTTTTTTGGGGGTTTTGGGTTTTTGGGGGGGGGGGTTTTTTGGTGGTAAATTATCCGTTAGATCTTTTTAAGGGCCAATTGGGGTTTTTGCTCTTTATTTTATGGTCCCCCTACTAAAAACCCCCCCCGGGCCAAAAATTAGCTGAGGGGCAGTGTGCAAAGCCATAAAACATGTGACATCAATGCCAGCCAATTACAGTTAGCAACTCACTATTACCCAGAAAAAACATGCTAGGCAACAGCCCAAAATGTGGGTAGTTTCTGCATATTGACCATGGATAGTAACTCTGCAGTGATAGCAGTGGGCTACAGAGGGGATGTCACCCTGGCCATCTGTCAATATGCTACATGCAGACAGTCACCTCCCCCATGTACCCAAATGGAACCTGCAGCACCTGTGGTGTCTTCATAAAACCCCAACAGACATACCATGCCTGATAAAATCCCTTCTGGACAGATGACACTGACATCAGGAATGCTGTTAGCATGCTATCAATGTAGGTGCAGGGTAAACTCCCATTACCAGTTCCTGCCACAGGTGGGCAAGACTGGCACATAATGATAATGTGTTCACAACATGGGCCAGACACCAGGTACAGTTCCACATGTCACTGTACATCCATTGGGAGGTGTGCCCTCCCCGACACCATCCATGTCATGGAGTAAGGAACATATACATGGCAAGTGATGCACAATTTTACACAAATAGTCCCGGTGACTGGATGGGGGTGCAATACCCACCTGTGTGGGAGATGCAGAAACCACAGGCCCGAAGCACAATGCAGACCATTTATGTGGCCTGATAAGTATACCCATCCCCTACCCTTGTACAGCCCTGGGACAGTTGACCATCACCCCATGCACCCATGCATGTCAGGACTGGCACCCTGTGTGTCTTTTTGTGTTTGTTGGTGCATCTACCACATCCACTCTTACCCCCAGAGAAAACTGAACATGCGTTTGATGTTGACACCTCATCAAATCTTTCCCATATGACCTCTTATGACCCATGTGGTGCATGTGATACCTGCCCTGTTGTTGTGGCAATCACATTAGTGATGAGTTGTCCTGGCCCTTCAATGTGTTAATGTGGGTTTTTTCCTGTGTGAGTTGCCTGTGTTGAGCTGGCACTTGCAGACAGGTGTTTTACCATTACACTACCTATCCTTGTTGCAGATGGCATCATCATCACAAATATGTCTGAGTGCTCCCACAGGTAATGTGGCACAACCAATAACCCTTGAACTTGATAAAAATATTTGTTGGGGTTTTATACCCTGTGCTGGTAGGTGTTGAAAAAACATGCTTCACTCAACACCCTCCCCGACATGTATTTTCCTCTGTCTGCCTCCCCCTCCCTCTTGGGGAGAACACATGCTATGCTTAGGCAGCAGCATGTGTATTTTGATGCTCATGATCAGCTGATGGCCTCTGCAATTGAGCCCTCCTAGCTGATTGCATGTGGAAAAAAGCTTGGTAAACCCATGCCAATTGCATGGAAAAACACTCCAATACCTAGGAACAACATGGTGGGGTTTGGCCCTTTCAGTCACTGTGGCAGGAACTCGATCTGTTGTTTGGCAAACAATCTCAGATGGTTGGGATTTACCTCTAACAACATACACTGTGGAAGAGCAACAAAAGGAGGGATGTGCCTGACCTGACTACAAACTTTTGGCTGCTATACTGATGTAGTACTGTTGGTTTAAGGTTTGTTGATATGTCTGTCATAATTGTTAATACCTGCCATTGTCCCCTGTATTGAGGTCTCCATCCCAAAGGGGCATTCCCGACTGGGCAGTGTTTGCCTTTGGCATGTGTCAGCTACGTGCACCTATCTGTGGGAACAGAAGGTAGTGTGAGGATGCAGGGTAGATGGGGAAGGGGGAAAATTACGACATCACATCCCTCATAGGACATATGGTGCCAAAAC
>NC_056727.1:615769837-615812958 GCF_019279795.1 Protopterus annectens | reverse complement strand
TCTATCATGTAGTAGCTTCCTCCTTCTGTTGTATAGCTTATTTATGGCTGGGGTCCACCAGACAGGTCTCCTGTCTTTGGAGAAATGAGTCTTGGTTTTATTTGGGATAGCACGATCCATGCATTCCTGTAGGTGTCCATAGAAAGTGTTTATAAAGGATTCTGTGGTCTGGGCCATATTTTCCACTGGCCCCGGGGCTTTGAAGGATTCCACCTCAGTTTTGAGAAGTGTGAAGTTTGCTTTTGAGAAGTTCTTCACCGTGGTTTCCTTGGCTGGGGGTGGGGATGGGATATGGATGTCCAGTGAGATTAATTTATGGTCAGATCTTACCAATGAGGGGTATACCTCTGGTATGGAACATAGAGTTCCCATGTTGGTTATGATCAGGTCCAATATGTTTTCCCCTCATGTGGGAGTGGTGACCAGTTGTTCCATAGCATTTGAGTTTATAAATTCTAGGAACCATTGGGCGAGGGTGTTGGGGCTTGAGTAGTGCTCCCAGTCTATGTTTGGGTAGTTGAAGTCACCCAATATTATGGTGTTTGGAGAGACCTTCATATTCTCCAGTGTTCTCAGGAAAGCCGAGTGGGGTTCCTGAGTTTGGGAGGGTGGTCTGTAGCAGGCTACAAACTGAAAGGTAGTTTTGCCCACTGTTAGTTGCACATGGATGGTCTCCGATGCTTCATGCAGTGCCACTAACCTGGAGGTGTGGGTATCTTTGATGAATATGGATACTCTCCCTCCTTTTGTAGTTCGGTCCGAGTTTTGGGGCCGAAAAGCATGGTATGAGGTATAACCTGGTAGTGCTGGGTGGTCTCTGGAGCCTTGAGCCAGGTTTCTGTTACTGCACAGATATTGATATTCTCCATACTAAGGAGAGCCTCGAGTGCATGCATCTTGAGGTTTAGACTTCTGGCGTTGAGCAGCATTACCCTTAGTTTCTTTTTCTTTGTGTTGTCTATGGAGGTGGGTTTGTCTTTTGAGCCTTGCCTAAAAAGGCACTATGGGGTGGCAAGAGCCTTAGCCCGTATTCGAAAGCCCAGGGGTGATAGGTGCAAGCCATCCCTAGCGAAGCAATGTGGCTTGTCGAGCATGTCATCCCAGGCTGACAGACACTGGATCCCCTTTGAATGACACCAATACTTTAGCCAATTGTTAAAATTGATCATTTTGTCTTTATACTGTGGTATCATTCTTGGTGAGGGTAAGATGCTACTCAAGGTCAGAGTCATACCAGCCTGGGCTACATGATCAGAGAGCTCCTCTATGTCTCTTTTCATGTAGTCCAGGGAGGTACATCTCAGGTCATTCACACCAGCATGGACAATGATGGAGTCATATTTGCACTTGCTTTGGAGTGACCTGAGTGCTTGTGTTATATGGCGGATCCTGGCACCCGACAGGCAGCTTACAGTGACCTTCTCCTTGTTCAGCCTGGTGAGTGGGACATCAGTGTGTCTGACAATAGAGTTACCTATTACAAGTGTATTAGGTGTGTTGTTTAGCCTTAAGGGCTGTGACTGTGTGGCACACTGACTTTGTGAACTATGTGATACGTGGGTATTGTTGTGGGGTAGCGGTTGCTTGGATGTCTGCTTTAGAGGTCTCTGCTGCTTGGGCAGATTTTTATTTAGGGCCTCCGAGTATGTTTTTGTGTGTTTATGTGTTTGGTTTTCTGTTGCGATAGGTCTATGTGAGACTGGATTTGTGGTGTGTGTGGTTACCTTCTCCTCCTGACTGACTGTGCCAGTATTGGGTTGAGAGAGCTCAGCCTCCAGTTTGGCTATATAGTTGCATCTCTCACATATATTTGAGCTTGTTGGGAGGAGGAGAGGGTGGTCTGTGTACATAAGGCAGTTGTAACATTTCCTCAAGATTCCCAGATTCACCAGCTGGACTGGAGAGTAAACCCAAAACTGACTTTTGGACATGCCAGAATAGTATAAGGAACTACTTTTTGACTGATCAAAAAGGACCAATAGGGAGCCAAGTACTTAAAGGGAGTATAAGAGGGTGTAGTGCTTTAGTTTATTAGTGCTTAAATATAAGATTACTTATACGAGCAACTGCAGGGCTTTAGAATGAAAATAGAGTGTTTACTTTGATATTTAGAACAGTTCTAAGGGAAAAAGTGAAGAGCAGATTTTGTGGAGCCGGGAATAGTTTAAACCCGTTTAAGCAGCACTGCCTGATGCTGCGCTATGCGCAAAATCATGCAAAACCGCACAAATGTGGGTTCTAAAGCAAGGAAACTGAAAGAGATAGGAATTGACCCAGAGCGGCCAATAAACTACTAGTTTTAGGGCTGAAACCACTCCTCCAGGGACAGATAGGCTGCTCAAAGCTCCCCACTCTCACTGGTGAACAGAGAAGCTTCCCCCTATCCAAGTAAGGATATGGGCAACACAGGAAACTATACCACAGCCCGGAATTCAGCAAAACCTGAAACCTGGACTAATCTAGTTCAGCAAAGGCGGGAAAAGAGAATTTTTTTTTTGTTTTGTTTTTTTCAGGAAACAGCAGAAAAACACACAGAAAACACTGTAAATGCTATAAACATGCTAGCGCACTTTAGTGTGAAGCCTACAACAGTTATACAATACAAAAATGACTTAAATTGATATAAAACAAGTGCAAAAACTGTAAAAAGCAGAAGGCAAATGCAATTTAAACTTTTTAAAGCACAGATCAGTTAGAAATTCACTTTTTAGGTGGGAAAAGGCAGTCGGAGCAAAAAACAGAAAAAAATACTTAAATCTGAAAAAGTCTCTCTTGGGTCTCTCTGTTGCCTGTATCACTCTGCAGGACACCACAAGGAGCTGTGTGGAGTTGTATACTGGTGCAAAACCATGCAAATGCAGGTTTTAAAGTAGGGAAACTGAAAGAGATAGGAATTGACCCAAAATGGCCAATAAGCTACTAGTTTCAGGGCTGAGACTACTCCTCCAGGGACAGATAGGCTGCTCAAAGCTCCCCACTCTCACTGGTGAACAGAGAAGCTTCCTCCTATCCATGTAAGGATATGGGCAACACAGGAAACTGTACCACAGTCCGGAATTCAGCAAAACCTGAAACCTGGACTAATCTAGTTCAGCAAAGGCGGGAAAAGAGAATTTTTTTTTTTTTTTTTTTTTTTTTTTTTTAGGAAACAGCAGAAAAACACACAGAAAACACTGTAAATGCTATAAACAGGTTAGCGCACTTTAGTGCGTAGCCTACAACAGTTATACAGTACAAAAACAACTTAAATTAATATAAAACAAGTGCAAAAACTGTAAAAAGCAGAAGGCAAATGCAATTTAAACTTTTTAAAGCACAGATCAGTTAGAAATTCAATTTTTAGGTGGGAAAAGGCAGTCCGAGCAAAAAAAAACAGAGAAAAAATACTTAAATCTGGAAAAGTCTCTCTTGGGTATCTCTGTTGCCTGTATCACTCTGCAGGACACCACGAGGAGCTGTGTGGAGTTGTATACAATAACAAACTTTTTAAATCACAGATTCGCTAAAAAAAAACTGGCGTTTTAGGCGGAATTAGTTAAGACAGCAAGAAAAGCAGAAAAGTGATACTTAATCACTCCAAAGTTACTCTTTTATCTCTCTGCTGCTGTAGACTCTGCAGAACACCTGGAAGGCACTTGCTGAGTGGAATACAAGTGTAAAAACTGTGCAAATGAGGTTTTTATAGCAGGGAAGTGAAAGAGATAGAAATTAGCCCAAAATGGCCAATAAACTACTAACCTCTGGGCTGAAACCACTCCTCCAGGGACAGATAGGCTGCACAAAGCTCCCCTCTCTCACAGGTGAACAGAGAAACTTCCTTCTATCCAAGTAAGGTAATGCCAACACAGAAACTTGTAACATAGCCCTGGATTCAGCAATAACCTGAAAACTGGCCTATACTAGTTCAGAAAGGTGGGAAACAAGTATATAATTTTTTTTGAGAAAATAGAGCAGATACAATCAAAATTAGCCCAAAAAGGCCAATAAACTACTAACTTCTGGGCTGAAACCACTCCTCCAGGAACAGATAGCCTGCTCAAAGCTCCCCTCTCTCACAGGTGAACAGAGAAACTTCCTTCTATCCAAGTAAGGTATGGCAATTAAGAAACTTGTAACACACCCCTGGATTCAGCAATAACATGAAAACTGGACTATACTAGTTCAGAAAGGTGAGAAACAAGTATATATATATATATATATATATATATATATATATATATATATATACATATTATTTTTTTCCAGAAAATAGAGCAGATACAATCAAAACAACACTTTACCCAATTAACCAGTTAAAAAGCTTAAAACTGAGCCCTGTTCCAGCAATCTTCAATCAGACAAGTTTTAACTGCACAGTCCTGCCACTAGGGTACAGAGAAACCTTCTCCAAAAAAGACGGCCTGGGTCAGTGCACAATTCATACAAACAAAGCTAGATCCAGCCGGCCTGAATCTAGTCTATGCTACAGCAAACAAGGCGTACCGATTTCAGAAAGAAACAGTTCAAGTAAGCATGCGCAATAAGCCTTTAACCAGAAATTTCCAACTCAGAAGGGCAGAATCTAGCATCTCCTCCCACAAGAGTGCAGACCACAAACCTTCTTAATGTAAAATAACTGGCCTGAAGCCCAAGTCCTTAACCTAGAACTAAAACACTTTTAGAATAACAGACACTGAGCCTTCAATCAGCAGTTCCCAACTTAGAAGGATGTACGCTACCTGTCCTGCCACAGCAGTGCAGACCACAAACCTTCTTAATGTAAAACAACTGGTTTGAAGCCCAAGTGCTTAAACCAACGGCCTTAGAATAACAGTTACAATTTAATCAGGCTACTAACAAGCAGTTATAAAGGCAGCAAAATAAACTTAATTGAGTACTTTTAAAAGAGGCAAAAGCAAAATAAGGTAATAAAGTAGGAAGAAACACAATTACAGTAAGGCAGATGAAGTGCAATTTTTTTTTTTTTGAGATGGAGGAAACAGAGCAGATTAAGATAATATAGGGGAATGCCCTTCCCAAGTGCTCTCTGTGTACACCGCAGAGGAGATGGGACTGGTAAGAGTATCCAAACTCAAAATATGACCTCACTGCACTCATTTGAGTGAGCGAATGAGATGGGTCCAGGAGAAGTGTGCAAAAAGAGATTTACAGCAGGGGCAGGCAATTCCAAAGCCACCAAGATTAACGCCACAACAAGAAACAGGGAGTGGGGGTGGGGAACTAACTGCAGAGATTCAGAGACACAATATTTACTGAATCCAGGACACACAATATTTACTCATTCAAATCTTAAATAAGTGCAGAAAATATACTTAAATCAGCTTGTGTCCAGTTGATATATGCAGACAAGTCTCAGTAGCCAGCAACTCGATTTAAAATGATTACTAGAAATGTAACCAACACAGATTTTAATGCTAGCAGAAACCCCCAAGCTAATTAACACTAACAAAGGAATTTCAAAGCAGTCTAACAACTTTCAGGGAGCTCAGATGGGTAACTGCAGAGATTCAGAGACACAATATTTACTGAATCCAAGACACACAATATTTACTCACTCAAATCTTAAATAAGTGCAGAAAATATACTTAAATCAGCTTGTGTCCAGTTGATATATGCAGACAAGTCTCAGTAGCCAGCAACTCGATTTAAAATGATTACTAGAAATGTAACCAACACAGATTTTAATGCTAGCAGAAACCCCAAGCTAATTAACACTAACAAAGGAATTTCAAAGCAGTCTAACAACTTTCAGGGAGCTCAGATGGCGAACTGCAGAGATTCAGATACGAAATATTTACTGAATCCACGATAACTGCAGAGATTCAGAGACACAATATTTACTGAATCCAAGACACACAATATTTACTTGCTCAAATCTTAAATAAGTGCAGAAAATATACTTAAATTAGCTTGTGTCCAGTTGATATATGCAGACAAGTCTCAATAGCCAGCAAGTCGATTTAAAATGATTACTAGAAATGTAACCAACACAGATTTTAATGCTAGCAGAAACACCCAAGCTAATTAACACTAACAAAGGAATTTCAAAGCAGTCTAACAACTTTCAGGGAGCTCAGATGGCTAACTGCAGAGATTCAGAGACACAATATTTACTGAATCCAAGACACACAATATTTACTCACTCAAATTTTACATAAGTGCCGAAAATATACTTAAATTAGCTTGTGTCCAGTTGATATATGCAGACAAGTCTCAGTAGCCAGCAACTCAATTTAAAAAGCAGTTTGGAAAGCAGTCTTTCCCAGATGAAGAGAACAAAGTGTTGATGAAAGAAATAATCGCAGAATTAGAGAGTATACTGAAATAAGCACCTAGACTGAATGGTATAGATAATATGTTTTATAACAAAATGTGAAAAGCGCAGAAGATGTTTGTGAAAATATAATATGAATTGAAAGAGCATAGGAAGGCTTATAAAGACTGAGTTGAAAGAAAGGGCATTTTGAAGATATGGAGGCCCATGACATTAATGAAAAACCTGAGGAGATATGGATTGTGGGATGTGATGTCGGTAAAGCAATCAAAAATATTTAGAGAAGAAATTGGGGGACATCTTGGAGGCACATGCAATGGACCAGCAGATTATGAAATTAATAAAATCAGTTTATAAGAAAAATCAAAATCAATGGATGGGATTAGAATAACAAAATGTCAAATTAGAGTTGGACAATTGTGTCCATAAGTAGCATTTTGTTTGCTTTAATAATGAATACAGAAGTTAGAAATGTGAATAAAGGACTGAAAAAGGGGAAATACAGACATAAACGGAATTTGAAATGCCATTACATATGTCAAGGACAAGGAGACCTGGTGGTGGGATGAAGAAGTACAGGAGAGTATAGAGAGAAAGAGGTTGGCAAAGAAGAGGGGATTGTCAGAAAGATGAAGAAAGTAGACAAAAGTATAAGGAGATGAGGTGCATGGCAAAGAGAGAGGTGGCAAAGGCTAAGGATAATGCATATGAAGAGTTGTATAAAAGGTTGGACACTGAGGAGGGAGAAAAGGACCTGTACCGATTGGCTAGACAGAGGGACCGAGCTAGTAAAGATGTGCAGCAGGTAAGGGTGATAAAGGATAATGATGAAAATGTACTCACAAGCGAGGAGAGTGTGTTGAGCAGATAGAAAGAGTACTTTGAGAGGCTGATGAATGAAGAGAATGAGGGGGAGAGAAGGTTAGATGATGTGTGTATAGTGAATCATGAAGGGCAGTAGATTAGCAAGGAGGAAGTAAGGATAGCTATGAAGAGGATAAAGAATGGAAAGGCTGTTAGTCCAGATGACATACCAGTGGAAGCATGGAGGTGTTTAGGTGAAATGGCAGTGGATTTTTTAACTAGATTGTTTAATGAAATCTTGGAAAGTGAGAGGATGCCTGAGGAATGGAGAAAAATTGTTTTGGTACCGAGTTTTTTAAGAATAAGGGTGATGCGCAGAGCTGTAGTAACTACAGAGGGATTAAATTGATCAGTCACAGCATGAAGTTATGGGAAAGAGTTGTGGAAGCTAAGCTAAGAAGGGAGGTGATGATTAGTGATCAGCAGTATGGTTTCATGCCAGGAAAGAGCACTACAGATGCAATGTTTGCTCTGAGAGTGCTGATAGAGAAGTACAGAGAAGGTCAGAAGGAGTTGCATTGTGTCTTTGTGGATTTAGAGAAAGCATATGACAGGGTGCCTAGAGTGGAGTTGTGGTATTGTATGAGGAAGTCCGGAGTGTCAGAGAAGTATGTAAAAGTGGTACAGGATATGTATGAGGGTAGTGTGACAGCGGTGAGGTCTGTGGTGGGAGTGACAGATGCGTTTAAGGTGGAGATGGAATTACAACAAGGATCAGCTCTGAGCCCTTTCTTATTTGCAATGGTGATGGACAGGTTGATAGACGGGATCAGACAGGAGTCCCCGTGGACTATGATGTTTGCAGACGACATTGTGATCTGTAGTGAGAGTGGGGAACAGGTGGAGGAGACCCTGGAGAGGTGGAGATCTGCTCTACAGAGAAGAGGAATGAAGGTCAGCAGGACTAAGACAGAATATATGTGTGTGAATGAGAGGGAGGATAGAAGAATAGTGAGGATGCATGGAGTAGCGGTGGCGAAGGTGGATGAGTTTAAATACTTGGGATCAACAGTTCAGAGTAATGGTGATTGTGGAAGAGAGGTAGTTCAGAGTAATGGTGATTGTGGAAGAGAGGTGAAGAAGAGAGTACAGGCAGGATGGAGTGGGTGAAGAAGAGTGTCAGGAGTGTTTTTTGACAGACGAGTACCAGTAAGAGTGAAAAGGAAAGTCTACAAGAGGGTAGTGAGACCAACTATGTTATATGGGTTGGAGACAGTGGCATTGACAAAAAGGCAGGAGTCAAAGCTTGACATGGTAGAGTTGAAGATGTTAAGATTTGCACTGGGTGTGACGAGGGTGGACAGGATTAGGAATAAGTATATTAGAGGGTCAGCCCAGGTTGGAAGGTTTGGAGACAAAGCCAGGGAGGCATGATTATGTTGGTTTGGACATGTGCTGAGGAGGGATGCAGAGTATATGCCAGGTAACAGGAAAAGAGGAAGGCCTAAGATAAGGTTTATGGATGTGGTGAGAGAGGACATGCAAGTGGTTGGTGTGACAGAGCAAGATGCAGAGGACAGGAAGAAATGGAAACAGTTGCTCTGCTGTGTTGATCCCTAACGGGAGCAGCCGAAAGAATAAGAAGAAGATTAGTTATGTCTCATGTGGTGATTTAGTTTTAATAACTAGCAATGTAAGATGGGTACTAGAAGTAGTCATTAAGGTAGAAGAAGGTTGTGTATCTAGGTTTAAGTATTTATAAGGAAAAAGGTAAGAGTTTGTTGAGGTGGTTAAGAAAGCAGTTTGGTCATGTAGGTCTAGGTTTTAATAAAGAGAGACATAAGGGTTTGCTGAGGTTGTTATGAAATCAGGATTTTACTTTAATAGAAAGGAGACTGAGCTATTCTAGATTCACAGGTTACTACTAGACAAACTGCCCTTGGAGGGTATTTTAAGCTTAATCACTTATCGCATTCAAGAATCAAACCCTATACCTTGTGTTTGTAAGATAAACAAATTAATGATTATGCCAAACCCTAACCCTAGGGATAGCGTTCATGGACTATGAAAGAATAAAAGAGCAGTGGCCTGATACAACAGATGAGTAAATGAGGGAAGGTTTTTGGATTAAACTTTGAAAACAAGGCTTTCTTGATAAATACAACTGTTCCATGGAAATTGAGATATTTAGTGTCAGCGGCAGCATTTCCACCAAAGTATGGGAATTTGTTACAGATAGTTTTCATTTGTTATATGGGAGATGATGTTAACCCCATGAAGGGAGGTATTATGTATAATAAGCTGGACATATGATTTGAACTTAAAAAAATCATCTAGTATTTTAGCAACTTTGTTATCCACAATGGAATCTGAAAGCTATGAGGTATGACAGTAAGCAATTATTAACAATATTGTTAAATATAAAATATCAGGAATATTAGGAGGAAATGAGTTAGCAAAAAGGAAAAAATGTGAAAGGAGAAGTTGTAGAATGGAAGAAATGAGGAAATAGAAAGTAAAAATAGAGGAGGTAGACCAAAAATTAAGGTGTGGTATGAAATGATTATAGAGGAACACTATTATATTGAACCATGGAGGGAAGTGCAGGTAGAAATTAAAGTGGCTATTATGGAAAGCAGAAAAAAGATTTAAAAAGGGAGGAGAAGCAAATCTTTCTGCGGAGACTAATGTTAAATAATTGCCTGTGAAGGGTGAATTGAAATTGTATAAAATACAATGCAAATGATCAATTGCATATGTATTGGAGTTGCTAAAGTAATGAAGTTGTGGAATATATGAAGAAATATAATTTTATGGATAAGTTAGGGTGGTAAGAATGGAAAATATTGTTTATGAGTACTACATAGGGTTTGAAAGAAATACATAGGACCAGAAATATAAATTACATATAGCAATTGTCTTTCAGATATGGCAAGTTAGAATGAACTATTTATTATTTAATAAAACATGGGATGCAGTGGGTATTATTAGAAAAGCTAGATATTAATTTTGGCATGCAGTCTGGTGGTAGAATAAGTGAAAGAGAATAACAAATTAGCATATTTGTGTATTGATGTAAGTTATTTGAATAATTTGAATTTAGTTTGATGAAGTGTGTAAGATTTTAATGCTAATTGTGATTCATGTTTTCCTTAGTAATATCGCACCACTATTCTTTTCAATAAGTGCCATGGGATCCTCTATGGGGCCTTGATTTAATGCCTTATCTAAGCGACATTTTTTATAAATAAGGTAAATGTTTGATGTGTTTGCAGATAAAGGCTAATCCGTGTTTTAACCCTCTGTCTTAAATTTAATTTCAGCCCATCAGAAGTAAGTGAAATAACATGAGGAATTTAGACTTCCTTTATGTTAATATCTTCATATCTATTGTAGCATTGTTAAACTATTTTCAATTTGTATTTATTCAACTAACAAAACATACAAAATAGTGCATCTTTTCATTAATGAACATCTTCATTACATCATATTGCACTTTTTATCTTATTTTTATTGCTGTTTTACTGTCATTTGCCAAAGGACTAAGCACTTATCAAGTCAACATATCAATAAATAAATAAGCAAAACATCTGAATTTATTCTATGTTGTGATTGGATAATCAACAATGAGGACCATGAGGACAGGATAAGGACACACATCTTGATGCAACGTGGATGAGGAGCACTGAGCCTAGAGGATCACCTACCACACAGTGGCAGATGTTCCACTTGAAATACAACCACTGTTGTCAGAATCAACATCAGTTTGACATTGTCAGGAGAAAAGCATCTTAGGAGTGTATCATCCCACAGAGAAAACTAGGAAAGAAAAAAGAAGACCAGATGCAAGATGGGAGGAGGTGCTGAAAGATTGTATGGAAAAACAAAACAACTATAAAGCTAAGTCTCCATACTGCATGAAAGCCAAGACTATGAGGATGGGATGAGACCACCTACAGTGTGACGAGTTCTTCCTCACCAACCACAAGTGTGGTCAGAGGAGAAATCTGTTTAACATATTTTACAATGGAAAAAGAACAGCATCCCACGCCTCTGTACTACATATGAAACAAAAAGGTATAAGCAGCTCCAGGACAGGAAGAAGAGTGCTACCTACACAATGACGACTTTGATGTTAACCTCGTCTACCAGCGATGTGGTCAGATGAGAACTTAGATTTGCATCCGATTTGAAATTGGCCACATGACAAATACAGCACCACCCATACTGAGCTATAGCAGAAGGATAAAATAATAAGGAAAGTCATCAGAATGAGATACAAAATGAGTGTCCTCATGGATGAATAACACCATCTTGGGGTAAGGAGCACCACCATATACTGTTGTGCTTCTCCTGAGGTACTATCACCCCTGGATTTACTAAGCCCTTTATAGCATGCAGGATTAGTTTAAGAGCTATTTTTGGCAATATGGCCGAAGTACGATCCGGGAACAAGCTCCCAGGAAGTGCACGTGAGCTCTTAGGCTAATCCTCCACGGACCAAGCTCCTGTATGCAAATTCCCCTCATTTGCAGATGAAAATCATGCAAATGAGGGTAATATGTGATCCAGGAAGCTGGCAGCTGTCCATGCAGGACGAGTGCAGTGTGCAGAAATGTACTCGGTTAGTAACCGAGTACAGTTCTGCAATCTACAAAACGGAGCTATGATGACTCCAAATAAAGGCTGCATATCATTGAGGAACCATGACAATGTCCAAGTAGAAGGCCATTGGTATTTCAAAATCTAAAAAAAAATAAATAAACAACTTTTGTTTTCCTTTAGGCCGAGCTCACCTCGTTAAGCATAGGGCAGCGACACACAAATGGGATCGGGGGAAATTAATAAAATAAACCTAAAATAAGCATTCTAACTAAAGTCAGTATTCTGCCATGCAAGTCAATGGCAGTCAGAAGACAACCTGGCCAGTGAGTAATGGTTGCTAAGGGGGAGGCTCAGTGTGGGACATGTAACGATGCATTAGCAGGCAATCCTATGCAAATGTGGGAAGGGTTAGTGAATCCCAGATTTGCCCAGGGTGTGAGGCAGGTCCCAAGAGTGTAACAGTATAAATAGCTGGGTGCAAGACTAGGATATAGGTGACATCATGGGGGTGTGTCAGGCATACTGTAAGTGGATTGGAGACCTGTGGCTCAAGATTACTCCTAGTGTAGCACAGCTAAGCTAGGTGTGTGTCTAAACCTGTCTAGCACTCTTTACAAAGTGTAAGCAGGTGTGTGCATCTATTTGATTCACTGTATGTGTGTCCTGCCCTATAACTCATTATCAATGCATGAATCTAATTATAAATTATTTTCATACAATTTAAAATAGTGTACATATGACTCCCATCAGAAATGCACACACACCTGAACAAGAACTCCATAATGAGGCACACATACAAAGACAAATCATAACAGAGTGTGTGTTTGGGATGCTAAAGTCATGGTTCTGGTGTCAGGACACATCTAGTGGAGCCTTGCAGTACTCACCAACTACATGTACCCAATTGTCCTTGTATGTGCCATGCTACACAATATGATCCTGCAGAAACAACTGCAGCAGGAACAGCATGAGGCAAGGCCACACAACCCCCCCCAACATTGCCAAGGCCAGCACAGGCACAGAGTGACTCGGAGGAGGAACAACCTGAGCCTGCCCTGGTAGGCAGAAGGAGGTGTGTCCAGTATGCCCTGCACCCTGGCAAAGAGGCAACGTATAGCACATGCTCTGACACAGAAGGGACCCAGGGAATGTCACCTCTCTCCGACTCGTACATACAGTAAAAGGGATGCCAAACATGACACTACCTGTGCTCAACCATGTATAGGGAGTGTACTCTGTGCATCCGACACAGGCAGCCCTGCAGCACCACACTCAATACTGGGACACCCACAAGGCCAGGCAGTTGGATGGAAGATGTGAAGGCTAGGAAGTCTGAAACCATTATGTAGGCAGTGAAAGCCAGGATCTGTAGAACGCTGGTATGCCTCTAGCAAGCACAATAGGCATGGCTACAGACTGAAATGGAGTCCTCGACATACCAGTACAATCCTAGCAAATGTGTAGAAGTGTCAGGTGTGCCCCCCCATCCTATGTACACTAATAGTAACAGTCAGGTGTGCCCCCCCACTCCTGTGTAGAAATGTAGAAACAGTCAGGCCCCCCCCAGCTATGCAGAAATGTAGCAACAGTACAAGCCAAATGACCAGTGGATACCCTGCAGACACAGCATGCTACCTGTACAACACAAAGGTCAGCACAGCAGTACAAACAACCTGGACATGCTCCATACATGCAATACAGATGGCCATACTGGGCATGCTCACACACTTAAACACATAAAGGCCATGTCTGCAAACACCAGTGGACCAGACATATCTGGAAGTTGCAGTTCTTAGTGCAGACACATGTCAGTATGCACTACTCCTGCCTTGCACACACAGTGGATAGGAATACAGTCATATATGTAAGGACACCACACTATAATGAGCCAAAGGTAGACGGACATAGATGTGTGGAAGAGAGTTACCGTAACAAGGACCCATCTGGGACTTCCCACCCAGCACACAGCCAAAAGCCCACAACCACATGAGATGCAGATGCACTCACTGCAGATACTAGCCATCAGCATCTGTCAGCATGACAGACTGTGTGGTGCTTGTACCAGCTGTGCAACATGACTATACAAGGACATATGACCCCGTGTCTGCCCGCATGTGGCATGTCAGTCCCTACATGAATGGGTTATGGCCCATGCATACACTACCCACCCCATAATAGTAGTATGACAAGCCTGCTGAGGTCATCCAATTTGAAATACACCTTTGTGAGAGCTGTATCTCAGGAATCACTATGGCACGTCCCATAACCAAGTACTGCTGTAGTGATATACCAGTTAGGTAGTATTCCAAAACCCACACTTGGCAACTGTGAGTGTGTTTGTGTGTGTGTTTGTCTGTCTCTAACTGTGTAGAGACAATGCTTTTTAGGATACTCAAGCTCCATACAATTCAAATACTGAACTTTGGCAAGGCCGCTGATGTTACTCACCTATGAATACACCCCTGGGAAAGTCATAGCCCAGTGATCTCCATAGCGCATCCTGTAACTGTGTACTGTTTTTGTGTGATAAAGTAGGTAGGTATTCTAACCCCAGACCTGGAAACTGTGTGTTTGTGTGTGAATCTGTGTGTGTCTGACTGAGTAGAGAGCAATGCTTTTGAGGCTACTCACACTCCGTACATTTAATATACTCAACTTTGGCAGGGCTGCTGATGTCACTCACCTAGAAATACACATCTGGGAAAGTCAGAGCTCAATAATCTTTGTAGCACGTCCTGTAATTGCGTACCGCTGTAGTGTGATATGTAGGCCTTTTGGCCTACATAGTAGAAGTGTTTTATAGCCTGATTTTTAAGTACGTTCAACTGTCATGGTTTTAAATTGATGGAAATGCTAATCAAACACAATAATTTCGATATTGCCATGCTGAGGGACAAACTGTTTGGTTTAAGCACCAGGCTACAGCAATATTTGCTATTTGTCTAACACAGGTTGTTTTATAACAATTTAATTTAAATTTGATTAGAAAACAAAAGAAATGTCAAGGGATGTTTTACAATATATAAATAAGGTAGCTTATCCAGTGAAAAGTGGGCCTGATTGCAATGTTGAGGGGAGGACACCCCACAGTCTAGGCTGAGGACAGTTTAATAGTTTGTGGAGACAAGGACAGAAGGGAAACAGCTTTTGATGATGAGATGTATTCTCATTGGGATTCTGCAAATTACAAAACGGAGGCATGACAGCTCCAATTAAGGCATGTATTCAATGTAGTAGGCATGCCAATGGCCAAATATATGGCCATTGGCATGGGAAACAGTTGCAAAATTATAAAAACAAAAAAAGTAGGGAACAAGCTTTTAAACCCAAATCAGCATTTGAGCACCGGGTATGCATGCAGGGCCTCAGGGCTTAAATGGGAAGGCAATGGAAAGGGAAAACAGCAGTAGGAAGGCAATCAAGGAGAACTAGCATAGCTGGCAGGTGAAATATATCAGAATCAGCCAATTACACAGGTAGCATCCCAGCCCAGCACAACACTATAAGCTATGCAAACACATTTCACTCTGTTTTTTCCCACAAACTCTACACCACCGGTGTACACAGATGGGGAAATTTTACCTAACAAAACTAACAAAATGTTAGGGGCTTCTGTTGCTCTCATACATCCATATGTGGAAGAGACTGAGGATGGTGAGGATGTGAATGCTGATGACCAACTCACAGTGAGGAGGAAGAGAAGAGTGTACAGACCCAGGGTAACCTACCAGGGGCAACATGAACTGGAGATAGTGGAGCACTATAGGGTGGACAGGATCATTTTACAGCAAATTGTTGAGCTGTGCTGGCCACGCCTCACACATAGAACCAACAGAGGGGGACCCACCCCAGTGGATACCAAGGTATGTGTAGGGTTAAGAATAATAGCCACATGTACCTTCCAAAGGCCAACTGGGGATATCATGGGGATCTCACAGGCATCAGCATCCAGGGTACTCCACCAGTTCCTGGATGCCATGTCACCTCATGCCGGGGAGCACATATATTTCCTCAACACCCATGAGGCATTGACCAGCAATATGTGTCTCTTCCACTAAATAGCAGAATACCCTGAGGTAGTGGGTGCTATAGACTGCAAGCACATACACATCAAAGCACCACCCAGTGAGTGTAGGGTCTACATAAACCGCAAGTGCTTCCCCTCCATCAATTGCCACGTTCTGTGCGATGCCCAGGACATTATCTTGAAAGTGTGTGCTAGCAGCCCTAGAAGCTATCATGACTCCCACATCTGGCATATGACACATCTGCACCAGAAATTTGCCAGTGGGGACATCCCTTATGGCCACCTAGCAGGGGATGCTGGTACGCACTGGAGCCATGGCTGATGACACCCATCAGAAACGCACACACACCCAAACAGGAACTCCATAATGAGGCACATGCACAAACCAGAATCATAACAGAGCATGTGCTTGAGATGTTCAAGTCAGAGTTCTGCTGCCTGTACATATCCGGTGGAGCCTTGCAGTACTCTCCAGCTACATGTAAACACATTTTCATTGTATGTGCCATGCTACACAATATGATCCTGTGGAAACAGCTGCAGCAGGAACAGCATGGGGCAGGGCCACACAGACCCCCACCATTGCCAAGGCCATCACAGGCACAGAGGGTCTCAGAGGAGGAACAACCTGAGCCTGCCTATGTAGGGAGAAGGAGGCATGCCCAGTATGCCCAGGCTTTGGCAAAGAGGCAATGCATAGTACATACACTGACAATGTAGGGACCCAGGAAATGACACCTCTCTCTGTCTAGCACATACAGTAAAAGGGATGCCAAACATGACACTACCTGTACTTTATCATGTATAGGGAATGTACTATGTGCATCTGACATAGTCAGCCCTCCAGCACCATCCTCAGTACTGGCACAGCCACAAGGTAAGTCACTCTTCCTATCATAGGTTCATAGGTGTGTACTAGGCTAATGGCCCTGGAGCCTTTACAAGCCTAGCCTATAGGATTACCGTGGCATCATGCCATCCAACCTTAGTTCCCAGTGCCTCTGTCAAGTAAAACCACTGAAGTGATCACCAGGGTGATTTTTCTATTTCCCATCCACTCGTCAAGATTTCTCTTGAAGAGGGCCAGTGAGGTGCTCTGTTTGACATGTATGGGAAGTCTATTTATAGGTTCATAGGTTCATAGGTAGGTACTAGGCTAACGGCCCTAGGCCCTATACAAGCCTAGCCAAAAAGTTACCCTGGCTTTCACCGCCTAATAAAATTATTTTTCTGTGGCCTTGTCATGCAGAGTCACAAAGGTGATCCCCAGGGAGAATTTCCTATTTCCCATCCAGTCATCAAGATTTTTCTTGAAGAGTGCTAATGAGGAGCTTTGTTTGATATCGATAGGTAGTTTGTTCCAGAGTGTGGGAAGTCTCTAGGACAGGAATCTATCCCTCCAGCATGTTATGTTTATTGTTGTGACAAGATTTAGGTCCCTAGAGAGTGTAGCTCGGAGGGATTGTGATTTCTTTAAGTGGAGCATGTCCAACAGCTCTGGGTTTGACATAGCTTTGTATGTTAGGCAGAGATCGCCTCTGATTAGGTGATATGCGACAGAGTAAAGCTGGAGTTTTTTGAGACAGTCTGCATAGGGGATCTGTTTGAGGCCGGTAATCCTCTTTGTGAGGTATTTCTGCTGCCTTTCCAGTTGTAGATGTCTTGTGAGGTACATACCAAAAGGGGCGTTGTACTCTATAATGGGTCTAATGAGTGACGAGTAGAGGTGAACAATGACCACTTTTTTCCTGGATGAGAAACCTTTTGTGATGAGGTGTGCCATGTAGAGGGATTTCCTGACTACTGTGGCGATGTGATTATCAAAGGAGAGACTACTGTCCACCTGTGTCCCAAGGTCTATTATCACACTTTTGGTTTTAAGTAGACTACCACCTATGTGGTAGCTCATGGGTACAGAGTTTTTACAAAAAGGGGATAACAATGCACTTTTTGGCATTGAGCTTGAAGCCATGACTTTGACACCAGGCATCTGTCTCAGTGAGGCCCTTTTGTAGGATGTCCACATCGTTAGGAGTTTCAGTTATCACTCCTAGTTTGCAGTCATCTGAGAACTTTGTTAGCCAAAGACCTTCTGTGTTAGCCTGTACTTCAGAAAAGTAGATACCAAACAGGAGAGGACCCAGGACTGAACCCTGTAGTACTTGACTTGTCACTGGTCTGAAGTCGGATTTGGAGTCTGCTACTTTCACAGTGTGAGTTCTGCCAGTGAGACATTTGGCAACCCATCTTGTGACATAGGGATTTATACTTAGTTTAGTGAGTGTATTTATAATTCCAGAGTGACATATGGTGTCAAAAGCCTTGGCGAGATCTAGATAGGCTGTGTGAATCACCTTACCCTCGTCTATGGCTTTGGTGACTGCTTCAAAGAAGTCAGTCAGGTTTAGGAGACAAGATCTGCCTTTTACAAACCCAAACTGGGTGGGGTCCAGAGTTTGGAGATTACCAATGTCTTTGTTTATAAGTTCCAAGAATATACATTCCATGGCCTTGCAGACCAGGTTCGTTAGGCTAATGGGGTGGTAGTTCCTGGGGTCCGTGGTGGCTCCCCCTTTGTGGACTGGGATAACCATCGCAGTGCGCCATTCAGTGAGCACAAACCCTGAGGTGAGACTATGATTGAACATGGTGCTTAGACGGGGTGCCAGTTCATTCTGTAGTTCATGTAGAATGCAGCCTGGGATGCTGTCAGGTCCCATGAATGCTGTGTTCTTGGCTTTGGAGAGTGTAGTTTTTACCTGTGCAGCCGTGATTACAGGAACTTTGCATTCGTCTGGTTTAGCGATGGGCCCTTTAGGGGGTGGGGGGGGTAAAGTTAACACTGAACCTATCTGCCAGGATGTTGGCAATATCAGTTGGTTCTGTATATTTAGTGCCATTGTGCTGTAACTCAGAGCAGACCTGAGTGTTGCCATTCAGATTCTTGACATAGCTATAGAATGCTTTGTGGATGTCTTTAGAATCAGTGGTGATTTTGTTTTCATAACTAGCTTTGGAGGATTTTATGAGGGATCTCAGCTTCTTACTAAGGCTGACCAGGGAGTTCTTCCAGTCATGGGATTTTACTCTTTTTTGCAACAATTTCTTTCTTCTGTTGTACAATTTGTTTATGGCAGGGGACCACCAGATTGCCTTCCTTTTTTGGAGGATAGCATCTTGGTTCTGTTAGGGATAGCACAATCCATGCACTCATGTAAGTGCTTATAAAATGCATTTGTGTAGGATTCAGCAGTCGTACCTCTATTGTCCATCTGCATGGTTGTCATGAAGTTTGCCACTTCTGTCTTAAGAAGCATGAAGTTGGCTTTGGAGAAATTTTGTCAATTGCTGAATGGAGTAGTATGTTCTGCTAATTGTATCTATGGTATGGATGTGAGCATGCAAGGAAATCGGGTGGCTGAATGGGATGGCAGCAGATAGTGGACACCTATATGAGCAGCATGAAATCCAGAACAAATACTGGTGTCAACAAAGTAGGCAGTATAAAACAAGGTGACAAATCCCACAGCAGTACATGTGGTGGCCCAAATGTATGTCCATAGGATACACACATGCATGTCAGTGAGACTCACAAACCGAACACCAGCCTCAGCCAGCAGGACAGGTGTAGATGACCATAAAGAAAGGCTGTGCTAAGACCTCCAATTGATGGCAATAGTGAACAGCCCCCCTCCAGACCTAGACAGACAGACTACAACAGGCCTGCCAGTTGTATGTTAGTTCTGAAGGGTAAGAAGTCTCTAACTGAAATGTAGGTCAATAAAACCTAAGATCTGTAATCTACTGATATGCTTCTAGTCTGCTTGATAGGTCAGAATACAAAACAAAATGGAAGCCAACAGAGTACCTGAAATACCAGTACAGTCATAGCAAATGTTTACAGTTGTCAGGTGTGCCCCCCCCCACAATCCTATGTAGAAATGCAGTAACATGTACGTTTGGGTTTAATAACAGTGGAGCACAGATTACCTGAGCTGGCCCAATTTACAGGATAGATTGTTGCATGTGTACAATATGCAGGGGTCCATGTGCTAGGTTGTTGTGTGTTCTATATTGTATGGAAGTGGTCAGCATGTTGACATGGAGGGTTGTGTCTTGGTGGCCTATGGCCAGTACTGTTGATGACAGGGCCATGCTCTAACAACTGCAGTGCCAACCACAATGCATCCCAGTAATACCCATTTCAGCAGTCATCCATACTCACTGTCCAGATGTCAATATTTGTCACCATCTGAAAGATGGACATGCCATGAATGTGGGCACAGACATACACACAGTACACAGGTAGAAGTACCCTAGACATAATACATAAAATGTAACTGTCAACTGCACACACCTTTGGAATTGTACATGCAGGTTAGCAGCACATTAGTTGTCTGTGTAGTATGGAATACTGATGTAGTCTGGCCAAACACTGGCAGACCACAAAAGGCACAGTTATGAAGTAATGAGAGACTGCCTATGTCCCCGCACAAGGCAGCATAAGAGGAATGTCCCAGGTATATCTGTGAGTCAGCTGCAAGAAGCTTCCATATCACACATGCACTCAGCTCACCCCACCATCAGCCACAGGTTTATCACAGGTCATATCCCTGCTGTTGGGAATGAGTACAGTATGACCCCCCACTTCTGTATGGGAATACCCACAGAATGCAGCATGCTGAAGAGGTGTCCTATGCAGGTGTCCCTAGCTGTAAGCAGCACCCGGCCAGCATCCAAGACAATGGATTAATATGGACAGGAGCTATTGCCATTAACACCTCGCACACTTAACCTATCACCACAGGGGAATCCAGTGGCTTGCAGACTGGGATTGTAGGAGTGACAGAATGTACTGGCCTGCTACAGATGGCCTGCATCACTACCAAATGCCCTAAGTCCTCTGTCAAAGGCCTGTGCCTCACCTGTACTGCCAATGTATGTTATCTCATGGGGTCCCAACTAACAACATAACACAGTCCACAGAACACAAATGCAAGGCCATGTTGACAAATTCCAGTAGCATGCCTACCATGTCCTACTGAATTAACTGTGGACCAACCCCTAAATACTGCTGGGATGAAGGGACAACTATAGGGATACTTCTCAGATATCGCTCGCATAATGTTAGGAAGAGGATAGAATAACAAGAGTGGGGGGTGTAGAAGCATGGACGCCATGGAATATGTGAAGTCTGAAACTCTGATGTGTGCCTATACTATGCCTGCCTATAAACCCAGTAATTGGTGGCTACAAACCTGCTTGTAAACCACAATGTGAAGGGGAACTGATCTGATATATGAGCCCTGCCTCTGGGTAACCTGGGTGAATCTGTACAGCTGAGATGTATGGCCACAGCAGGATATGGCCATTCTTTTACATCAATATATGTACAAGCAGGGGATCCTCAGCCACCACAGTACCAAGGTCCTGGACCATTTGCATAGACCTATCAGCAAGTGTCTGCAGCTACCCCTCCAGAATGGTATGAGTGTGCAAGAATATGTAGGCTACAGACCACAATACTGGATACAGCTTCATTCATCTTGTATTTCCCAGGAAATAATTGTGACCAAATAAGTATATCTGTTAGTAGTTGATGACATAACACAGTGTAAAACAGTACATATGTCTGAATATCTCTGCTAACACCAACCATGTAACACAAGCAGCACAGACACAATAGTTACAGTGTCCCACTATCTTTCACCCATTGTGACTCCATATTTTCAACCTATCTACAGATATCCTACAGAAACAGGTCACTAGCTGTAGGTGTAGAACACCAAATCCTGGATTGGAGTACAACCTACCTGGAATGGATTCACACATTCAATACAGAAGGTCATACTGGGCGTGCTCCTACACTTAGAGAAATGAAGCCCATGTCTGACAACAATGGTGGACTATACATATCTGTCAGTCGCAGATGTCTGTGTACAAACACCACATTGCACACCATTCATGCTTTGCACACACATTGGAGAGGAATGCTCAGACATATCCAAGGCCAACACACTATAATATGTCAAACATACACACAGGGAGATGTGAGGAAAAGAGAGACAGACAGTGACAGAGAGATTTCCATCATGAGGCCTTTCCCACCCGCCACACATCCAATTGGTCAATATCACATGATGTGCCGATGTCAATCACTGTAGACATTACTTTTGGTAGCCCTCAGCCCTATAGTGTCTGTGGTGCTTGTGATAACTGTGTAACATGATAGTACAAATCAGTATTCATCTAGCATTTGTATACCCAGTCCTGTCAAATGTAAAGTTGTGTGTGATTGAGTGTTGTGTGTGTGTTTCCAGAGGAATGGTTTATTGTCCATTAACACACAGTGCACTTCCCATTGCCCATGTTAGCATTCATGCTGATGTTAGTCATCTTGAAATAACCCTCTGGCCAAATCTCAGCCCCATAAGCTCTGTGGTGTTTCCAATAACTGTGTAATGCTATAGTGTAACATACTAGCTAGGTAGGAGTTCTAATTCCAGACTTGACAACTGTGAAAATCTGCGTGTGTGTGTGTGTGTGTGTGTGTGTGTGTGTGTGTGTGTGTGTGTGTGTGTGTGTGTGTGTGTGTGTGTGGAGATTAAAGATTTTGAGGCCATTTACAGTCACTACACCTCCCATTGCCCTACTTTAGCAAGCCTGCTGATGTCAGTCACCTTGAAATACCCCTTTAGAAAAAGGCCAGCCCCGTAAGCTCCATGGTGCTTGTGGTAACTGCATAATACTATAGTATAACATACTAGTGATGTAGGAGTTCTAATCCCAGCCAAGGCAACTGTGAAACTTTGTGTGTGTGTGTGTGTGTGTGTGTGTGTGTGTGTGTGTGTGTGTGTGTGTGTGTGTGTGGAGATTAATGATTTTGAAGCCATTCACAGTCACTACACCTCCCATTGCCCTACTTTAGCAAGCCTGCTGATGTCAGTCACCTTGAAATACCCCTTTGGAGAAGGGCCAACCTCTATAAGCTCCATGGCACTTGCAATAACTGTGTAATGCTATAGTGTAACATACTAGTTAGGTAGGAGTTTTAATCCCAGATATGGCAGCTGTGAAACTGTGTGTGTGTTTGTGTGAAAAAGTGTGTGTGTCTTTGATAATACCTGATATTATGGACATTCACACTTACAAGTCTCCCCTTACCCCTCCTTTAGCACTGCTGCTGATGTTAGTTACCTTCAAAAATACCTATGGAGAGCTCATTAATATGTAAGCTCCATGGCACATGCAATAAATGCAGAACAATGTAGTAGCAGTAACTACACAGGTATGGGTTTGAATCTCATCTGTGGCAAGTGTTTGTGTGTGTACTTCAAATATTTTGGCCCCATTTTCACCCAGTACAGATCTCAGAGCCTGGCTTTAGCAGTCTTGCAGATATCATTCACCTTAGAAGTACCTGTTGCCAACCCTAAACCATGTCAGGTCAGTGGTGCATGTGGTAAATGCGTAACATAATGGTCCGTAAAGATTGTTAGATAGACATTTGAACCTCAACCCTGGCAAATGTAAATGTGTGTGTAGGGTAATATTATTTTTGGGATATCTCACCCACTACATCACCCAGTGCTAGTATTTACAAGGGCTGGAGATGCTCCTTACCTTAGAAGCACCTTGGGACAACATCTATTCTATAAGTTTCATGGCACGTGTGATAAATGTGGCATACTATAGTTGCAATACACAGTTAAGTAGGGGCTTGAATCTCAGTACTGGTGTGTGTCTGTGTGTCTGTCATCAATATTCTGTGTGGAAGTTGCTGTGAGTGTGCAATAATAGGATCCATTGTGGGGTAGGTTTTGCTATATTATTATGTTGAGGAACTAATATATGTCACAATGTCCACCTTACAAGGACAACAGATGTCAAACACCAGAGCGGCTGTTATAGACAATCCATAGCCCTACCTGTGACATTATGGATTGGTGAACAATATAGGCAACCCTTCTATTACTCAGAGAACACTCTCCACCCATGTCTCATGCACAAACACACTTGGCTAGGCAACAATGACTATATTGGTAGCTCCCTGCATATTGCCTCACAGATAACCACAATGTGATTGCAGTGGACTACATGCCTGTTGACCACAACAGTGCCACTGACATCAGAAAGTATTGTGATGTGTTACATCTCCTGACTGAGTGTGTGCTATCCAGAAAGTAAAAGGACATGGCACCCTGTTCCATCCCCACAGTAGGCAAATAAATGCTTACAGTGGCCCTTTTGCTATGTTCCCCCACTGGACACCTGCAGCAACTGTAGAGTCTGCAAATGTAACCTACAAAGGGAATACCTTATACACATGCCCTGTATGGACAGATGCCACTAACTCCACTGAATACCTGTATCATACTGTCAATCTAGGTGCAAGCATGACCTCAGTTCCATAGCCAAGTCTCACCAAATGAGGTCAGGAATGCTACATCAGAAGATAACAATCTGTCCACACATGCCCCAGAGACCACAAGTACACTTTCACACATAAGAGAACATGTGTGTGGGACATGTGCACAACCCCAACACTGTCCATGTTATGGAATATAGATCACATACATGGGAAGCAGTGCACATCACTGGCCACCTACAATAGTAACCCAGATGAGTGGATGGTGAATACAATACCCACCCCTGGGGACCTCTACAGGGACTACACCCCTGAGCCACACTGGAGACTATTGTCATGTGGCATGATGCCAAGGTACTCCCTTTGCCAAGCCTTGTACAGCCTTCAGGCCCATTAACCTACTACACACCTGTGAAGGAATGAACCTATGCATCTCAGTACTGGCAAGGTGTGTGTGTGTGTGTGTGTGTGTGTGTGTGTGTGTGTGTGTGTGTGTGTGTGTGTGTGTGTGTGTGTGTGTGTGTGTGTGTGTGTATGTGAAGATTATTTTGATTTTGAAGCCATTCACTCTCACTACACCTCCCATTGCCCTACTTTAGCATGCCTGCTGATGTCATTCACCTTGAAATAACCATTTGGCCATGTTTCAGCCATATAAGCTCTTTGGTGCTTGCGATAACTGCGTAATACTGTAGTGTAACAAATTAGTTAGGTAGGAGTTCTAATCCTGATCCTACCAACTGTGATAATGTGTGTGTTTCCCTAAGAGAGAGTGTGTGTGTCTTTGTTGACACCTGCTTTTGTGGACAGTCACACTTACTGCACTTCCCTTATCCCTCTTTTACCACTATTGCTGATGTTACCTTCAAAGATACCATTGGACAACTCTCCAACATGTAAACTCCATGGCACGTGCAATAACTGCATAACACTGTAATAACAATACATAGTCAGGTAGGGGTTTGAAAATCAGTACTGGTAAGTGTGTGTTTGTGTGCCATCAGTATCATGTGTGGGTGTTGGGGTGATTGTGTAATGACAGGATCCATTGCAGTGTGGGTTTTGCTGCATCATTATATTGAGGACCTATATGTCCCAATGTCTACATTACAAGACCAGCAGTTTTCAAACACTGTAGATGTTGTTGTAGACAATCCTCAGCCATAAATATGTACAGCCACGTGCAATTACTATGTGACAGTATGGATTAGTAAACAATATACGCAACCGTTATAATACCCAGATACCACTCTCCACCCACGGATCATACACAAACACGCTTGACTCTTATTCTCTTACGCCCTTCCTTTCTTACTTTGTTTTTTTCTTTGTCTCTGTTTCTGTTTCTGTCTGTCTCTCTCTCTCTCTGGTGGATGAGGAAAAGTACATCTGTTTTGCATAGGCAGCAGCTAGAGTTTTGTAAGTGATGCTCATGATCAGCTGATGGCCTGTGCATGAATTGCAGACCTCCACTTGCTAATTGCATGTGGAACAGCTGTGGTATTATTCCTATAGCCAATTGCATGGAAACACACTCCTATAACTAAGCACTTCATGATGGTGTTGGCCCTTTGCCTTCACTGTGTGCAAGACTTCATGTGGGTGTTTGTCAAACAACACCATATAGAGTAGTTGGAAATGTCTCTTACAACATAATTTGTGGAGACAGGCCAACAAACAGGAAGGGGATGTTCCAGACATGGGGACAGAATGTAAGTATTGCTGTTCTAGATTTTAAGTAATGTTGGTTTAATAGGGTTTGTGTGGATATGGCTGTTCTACATGATTTAAACTCTGGCATGACAGTGTTATGTGGTTGAGGAAACTCACCTGTAGGGCCATCTGCAGACTGGCCAGAGTTTGGAGTCTTACATGTGGTGTGTTACTCACACATTTCCTATCTTCAGAAATGCAGTAGCATACTCTGATGATTGCAGTCAGTACATGGTGACATCCATGTGAGTTTCTGACTTCAAATCCCTCAGAAGAGATATGTCACAACAAACCCTGTTACACCAGGAATTTTCTCAGTTTATCACAGCAATATGCCAATATTGGCCCTGTGTTTGTGCTTCTGTCCCCCAAGTCTGTCACCCTTTGTCCATATGTCATGCAGTAAGAGGTGCATATATACAGTATATCATTATTTACTGACATCATACCTGATAACAAGCCAGTGCAATATCAGACCGCTAGTCATGTTATGTATAGTAAGCCTTATATTTGAGGACAAAACCTGGACATTCTGTTGTAGTCTGTACAGTAATGAGGTTGTGTACTTATGGCGATTGTTGACAGAGTGTGTATTGTGAATATGTTACTTGGCCTGTGTACAGTCTGTGGTAGATGCCATTGTTCTTGGTCCTGTTCTATCTGACTTTGCATGCTGTTCCAGTTTACGGTACCCTATCAGCGTATATGTTTGTAGGCCAGACTGAGACATGTCCCATACTACAGTCAGGCATCAGACAACACTGTGTATTGGGCCAGTATATGTAGGGTTACTGTGTGAGTGGCACATATGAGGATGGTTTTGTTCACACAGTCCATATACTGTACTATTAATTAGGCTTACCATAGTGTGACTGTGACTGTGTTGAGATTGGTTGTGGGTATGCACATTCACACTGATGTCTGTTACTCTATGCTGTTACATGCCTGTAGTGCCTGCTGTATTTGTAAATACATGTGTATTCCCCATGGGAAACTTAGGTCAGTGTTGTGGCAGTCTGCCTGTAGTTTGCACAGTGCTTTGTGACATTCCTAGCAGCTCAGGGTATTTACTTAGTGTGATGTTATGTCCAAATATTTGTCAGATGCACTGTTGCCTGACCACCATAAGTGCTGTGTATTTGTGAGAAAGTAGTGGGATGCTGTGAAGATGTGCATCCCTAACTAGTGGGAAGTATGTGGGCTTGGGACCTCTGCTCCTCCGGTTAATATGTGTTAGGACAGACAGGAGTGTGTGAATGCATCAACTGTGTGAGCTTATCTATTCCAGTATTTTTGTGATATCCCCATTTACATGGCTGTAAACATTCACTTTGCCAGGCTTGGTTCACACGTCTTGCACTAAGGAGTTCTGTGTATACCTCTGGACTAACCAGATTGTGTCAGACTGTCCACGTTTATTGGTCATATATCTGCTGTATTCTACAGGATCATTACTGTGATTTGTGTGGTACCTCACTAGGAAGATCTTATGTTGTCTGTCAGTAACTGGTGGTGTACATGTCAGTATCAGAAGTGACTTCTCACACAACATGCCTGTTGGCACAACCCCTGTTACTGTAGCAACATTCTACATTTATACCTGCAATAATTACATTACATCCCCTTGCACTTAGAGGTTGTGACTATTGGTGCTGAGGTATGATTCCACTACATTATGGGCATATGTTTTAGATATATATGCACACATTTTATATATATATATATATATATATATATATATATATATATATATATACATACATACACTATATACACACACACATACATAATATATATATACATATATATATATATATATATATATATATATATATATATATATATATATATATATATATATATATATATATATATATATATATATATATATATATATATATAGTTTACTATCAAATGTTTGAATTCACTGCATACGAATGTTCAGATGTTTGAATAATATACACGAAAACCAGAACACTGAATGCAGTAAATTTACTGACATGCTCCTATCCACTAAACAATAAAACAAACATATCGCAGGGGGACTGTGCCCCCCTGCACCTCCCACACCCCCTACTTTAATATTCTAACTCTGAGATCGCACTACAGTGAGGGTAAGGGTACATTTCCCGATCCCCACTATAGTGCAATCTGGCTTAGAATTCACAACAGCGAATGCTATATATATATATATATATATATATATATATATATATATATTTGAAAAAAACAACAAGCATCTTCACGGCTATGATGGGTTAGTGGTTAACTGCTGTGACTATAGTGTACAGTGTCCTGGGTTTAAGACCTGCAAGGGCTGTTTATTTTGTTGCTAAGTAGAACAAGAACTGTCAGATATAGAGTAGTTAAGGCAGTTTTGAACAGCTTTAAGCAGGTTTGCGCAGGTCTGCATGATGGTAAGCTGTGCTAAGGTATGGTTAAACAAAAATGAACTTACACCGTGTAGGCTTTGCTTACCACTGTGTAAATGTGCTTAGCATTTATATTTAAGCAACGCTTACACCTGCTAAGCATAGCTCAGCCCTGGTAACCAGTGATCACATTCCAGTCTGATGAAATAGCAAGGTAATGACATTTTTAAAAAGTGTATTTAATTCCATGTACATAACATGCTTCTATGTGCTGTCATTATAGTAGCTAGGGGTGTGAGTATGCTGTATGGGACACCTGAGTATATATGGCTAGTACAATAAACTTTTCTTTTGGTATGTGTTTCATACATGGGTAGTATCCAGGTTATATGCAGTCACACTTGCATGGATTGTATCATTAAGTTACTACTGTTTCCCAAGTAAGAGTAATTTGCAGATTGTAGTACTGGAATCATACACCCCTGCATGCAAAGCTGGACTCTGAGCACTGACTATCATGTTCTTGGTGTGTGAGCTGTGTGTTATTAAATATTTGCTACTGGATATTAATCTGATATGTGGATATTAACTGTAGACTACTATGTGTATAGGACAAGTCATTGAGGGTTGCTGTCATGTAGTAATGGCATACCTATCAGTGTCAAATGTCTATCTGTCAAAACATTCATCCTAATGCATAACCTGTTGGCTAGATGATTTCTGTCTGTCCTCTGTACAGATGTGCAGATTTCAGGAGTCCATTTTGGCTGCTTACAGCCAATCTATGCTTGACTGACACTGACATGTCTGCCCAGCTATGTTATGAATGCTACAGCTATGGAACCCCATCCTGTATGCACCACATGCCATGGATACCTCAACTAGACTACCGCAGTCAACAAAACATGCTTGAGTACAGGTCTCCAACCCAGACACTGGCCATGTTATGTAATATATGTTGCATACATATCAATTGGTGCACCTCACTGGCTCTCTGCAAGAGAAAACCAGATGATTGGATGATGCATTTAACTGTTACCCTGGGGATCACTCAAGTGGCAACAGTTGATAGATGGCCTGCTGACAAATGTCAGGTGGCATGATACCGGTGTACCCACATCCCCTACTCTTCTCATCTCTCCATGGACATTAGCCTGGTACACACCTATGAACCTGCACCTATGGACCCCAGTATAGACAAATATGTCAGTGTGTATTACTGAGAATAAGAGTGTCTGTGTGCTTGTAAACTTGTAGTTGATAATACCCTGAGGGCCTTCTCACTCACTGCACCACCCATTGTCATAGTTAGAAATGGCTGCTGCTGTAATTGACATTAAATATACCTTGTTACACCCTTCACCCTATGGGCTACCTGGAGCTTGCAGTACCAGCATAACACTGTTGTACAAATGGGTAGATAGGCATGGGTTACCCTCTGAGTCCTGGCAAGTGTGTGTATGTGTGAAAGTGTGTAGATTTGTAGGATACAGCATTCTGAGGCCACATTCTCCAAATGGAATACACATTGCCATACATTATAAAGAATAGTAATGTTACTGACATTAGGAGAGTCATGACAAACCCTCACCCTACTATCCCTGTGGCATGTGCAATAAATGCATATCCCTGTAATAGCACTGATTAGATAAACAATGGGTTGTATTACAGTCCTGGTCAATGTGTGATTGTGGGTATGTCAGAGCATTATCATGGGTTTCAGTGAGCAAAATATCCAATGTGGGGTGTGGGTGTTGGGTATACTGTCTTTACACCGTGGTACCCCCAATACATGTCCCAAGGTCCACTGTATGAGGACCACTGTCACCATCAACCATACAGGAACCGATTACACTACCCAGCCCAATGATGCATGTGCTGTGTGAAAATTCTCTGTAACAGAATGGAAGCACTGACAAGGTAGTTAGCATCGATAAATCCAGGTCTCTCAGATGTGTCTATGACTGTTATGTGTTTGTCAATGTGTATATGACAGTATGTCATACTATGTATTGTTCATTAACACCCAGTAAATCCCCCATTACCATACTGTACAAGGCCTGGTGATGTTCTTCACTTAACAGGAAACTCAGGACACACCTCATCCTAAAAGCTGTGTGGCATGTGAAATTAAGGACAAACACATTAGTAGCAATAAGTACCTAGGTAGGGGTTCTACTGTCAGTGTTGCCAAGTAAGTGTGTGCATGTGAAGGGATCTACTACATTTTCCAGAAAATACATGTCCCAGGAGGTCTGACAGGCAAACGCTAACATTTCAAAGGAATCATCTTGTGGAAATTCATTCCATCAAAACTAGTAGTAGATGTGTAAATGCCCTCTTCCCCACCGTACAGCTGTACAGTGATACTGGAGTTGGTATATATAGTTGGGTGTGGATGCTGTGGGCACAGCCACCCTCATTGGGGTTATTGTGTGTATTCCCCCGCTTAGTCTGCTGTAATACCGTGCAGTTTATGTTAACAGGTTAAGTAGTTGTTAATCACACTATGTGTGGTTCTATGCCACCCCAAACCCTCCTAAGTGGAGGGCTGTGCCACCAACACCAGCACACCTATGTTTAACAACTCCAGGATTGGACTACATTGGGGAAGAGGACATATATCCTGCCAATACCATCATCAATGACATTAAACTGGCAGACTGATTATTTAATGATGCAATGTTTTTCCTATTTTGTCTTGGTGGAATTACATATGCCAAAATGAGTTCACTGCAAAATTAAGTACATCCATGTGTACAGTATTCTCTGTGTATTGCATCAACACCAAATCCTGTGTGTGTGTGTGTGTGTGTGTGTGTGTGTGTGTGTATGTGTGTGTATGTGTGTGCGCGTGTGTGTGTGTGTTCATAGGTTCATAGGTTCATAGGTAGGTACTAGGCTATTGGCCCAAGGGTCTACGTAAGCCTAGACAACAAGGTTTTCTGGCTTACACCACCCAAGAAAGTTATTTTCCTGTGCCATTGTCGAGCAGAGACACAGAAGTAATCCCGGGGTGTATTTACTATTTCCCATCCACTCATCAAGATTTTTCTTTAAGAGTGCTAATGAAGATCTTTGCTTGACATAGATGGGTAACCTGTTCCAGAGTATGGGAAGTCTCTGAGACAGGAATCTATCCATAGGTTCATAGGTTGGTACTAGGCTATCAGCCCTAGGGCCTATACAAGCCTAGCCATAACAATTCCCTGGCTATTTCTTCCCACATTATTTACTTTCCTGGACCCCTGTCTAGCAGGGCGACTGACATGATCCCTGGGGTGAATTTCCTTTCTCCCATCCAATCATCAAGGTTCCTCTTGAAGAGGTCCAAAGAGGCACTCTGCTTGACATGTATGGCAATCTATTCCAGAGTCTGGGGAGTCTCTGGGTCAGGAACCTATCCCTCCAACATGTTTTGTTTATTGTGATGACAAGGTTTAGATCCCTGGAGCGTGTAGTTCTGAGGGATTGGGATTTCTTTAAGTGTAGCATGTCCAACAGCTCTGGGTTTGACATGGACTTGTATGTTAAGCAGAGATCGCCTCTGAGACGATATGCACAGAGTATAGCTGGAGTTTTTAAGGCAGTCAGTGTAGGGCATCTGCTTTAACTTTGTGATTTTTAGTGAGGTATTTCTGAGGCCTTTCCAGTTGTTGCAGATGTCTTGAGAGGTACATACCAAATGGGGCGTTGTATTCTATAATGGGTCTAATGAGGGATGAGTACAGTGGGACAATGACCTCCTTTTTTCTGGATGAAAAGCCCTTTGTGATGAGGTGTGCCACATAGATCCCTCCAGCATGTCCTGTTTATTGTGGTGACAAGGGTTAGGTCCCTAGAGCATGTAGCTCTGAGGGATTGGGATTTCTTTAGGTGTAGCATGTCCAACAGCTCTGGGTTTGACATAGCTTTATATGTTAGGCAGAGATCACCTTGGAGTAGGCGATATGCTACAGAGTAAAGCTGGAGTTTTTTGAGGCAGTCATTGTAGGGCATTTTGTTTGAAGCCAGCAATCCTCTTTGTGAGGTACTTCTGTGGCCTTTCCAGCTGCTGCAGATGTCTTGTGAGGTACATTCCAAAAGAGGCATTGCACTCTATAATGGATCTAATGAGTGTCGAGTAGAGGGGAACAGTGACCTCTTTTTTCCTGGATGAGAACTCTTTTATGATGAAGTGTGCCACATAGAAGGACTTCCTGACTACTGTGGTGATGTGACTATCAAAGGAGAGACTACTGTCCACCTGGATTCTAAGGTCTCTTATCATGCATTCGGTGTTAATTAAATTGCTGCCTATGTGGTAGTTCATGGGTACAGAGTTTTTACCAAAGGGGATGACAATGCACGTTTGGGCATTGAGCTTGAGGCCATGGCTCTGACACCAGGCATCTGTCTCAGTGAGGCCCTTCTGTAGGATGTCCACATCATTTGGGGACTTGACTATGGCTCATAGTTTGCAGTCATCTGCAAACTTAGTTAGCCAGAGGCCTTCTGTGTTAGCCTGTACTTCAGAGAAGTAGATACCAAACAGGAGAGTTCCCAGGACGGAACCCTGTGGTACTCCACTTGCCACTGTTTTGAGGTCAGATTTGGAGTCTGCAACTTTTACAGTGTGGGTTCTGTCAATGAGACAGTTGGCAACCCATCTTGTGATGTAGGGATTTAAACCTAGCTTAGTGAGTTTAGCTATAATTCCAGAATGGGGAATGGTGTCGAAAGCCTTGGCGAGGTCAAGATAGGCTGTGTGTACCACCTTACCCTCATCTACGGCTTTGGTGACTGCCTCAAAGAAGTCAATCAGGTTCAGGAGGCATGATCTGCCTTTCACAAACCCGAACTGGGTGTGATCCAGAGTTTGGAGGTTACCAATGTCTTTGTTTATGAGTTCCATGATGATACGTTCCATGGCCTTGCAGACCAGGCTCATCAGGCTAATAGGTCGATAGTTCCCGGGATCAGTGGTTGCACCCCCTTTTTGGAGTGGGATAACTGTTGCTGTGTGCCATTCAGTAGGCACAAAGCCTGATGCGAGGCTATTATTGAACATGGTGCTTAAGTGAGGTGCCAGTTTGTTCTGAAGTTTGTGTAAAACGCAGCCTGGGATGTTGTCCAGTCCCATGGATGCTGTGTTTTTGGCTTTAGAGAGTGCAGCTTTTATGTGCATAGTTGTGATTACTGGGACTCTGCATTCTGTCTGTATAGATATGGGCCCTTTAGGTGGTGGGGGGTAAAGTTAGCACTAAACCTATCTGTCAGGATGTTGGCAATATCAGTTGGTTCTGTAATTTTTCTGCCTTTGTGCTGTAACTCAGAGCAGATCTGGGTGTTGCCATCGAGATTCTTAACATAGCTATAGAATGCTTTGTGGTTGTCTTTGGAATTAGTGGTGATTTTGTTTTCATAGCTAGCTTTGGAGGATGTTATAAGGGATCTCAGCTTCTTACTGAGGCTGACCAGGGAGCTCCTCCACTCATGGGATTTTACTCTCTTTTGCAACAGTTTCTTCCTTCTGTTGTACAGTTTGTTTATGGCAGGGGACCAACAGATTAGCTTCCTTTTTTGGAGGATAGTGTATTGGTTCTGTTTGGGATAGCATGATCCATGCACTTGTGTAAGTGCTTATAGAGTGCATTTGTGTAGGATTCAGCAGTTGTAACTGTATCTGCATGGGTGTCATGAAGTTCACCACTTCTGTAATAAGAAGCATGAAGTTGAATTTGGAGAAATTTTTTACTGTGGTTTCCTTAATGGGGGGTGGGGGCAGGATGTGGACATCAAGGGTGATTAGCTTATGGTTGGATCAAACCAATGAGGAGTTGACTTCAGGTATGGAACACAGGTCACTCATGTTGGTAATGACTAGGTCTAGGATATTGTTGCCCATGGTGGGGGTGTGGATAAGTTAATCTAGGGCATTGGAGTTTATGAATTCCAGAAAGCATTGTGCTAAGGAGTTGGTACACGAGTAGTTTTCCCAGTTAATGGTGGGGTAGTTGAAGTCGCCCATTATTAGGGTGTTTGGTTGAACCCTAATATTTTCCAGTACATCAAGAAAAGAGGAGAGGGAATCATGGGGCATGGTGGGGGATCTGTAGGAAGCTACAATTTGGATTGCAGTTTTGCCGAGAGTTAGTTGCACTTGGATAACCTTTGATGCATTATGTTGAGCAACTAGCCTGGAGGTGTGGATATCTTTAATTAATATGGACACACCTCTGCCTTTAGTGTTTCGGTCCAGGTTACATGGCCAAAAAGTGTGGTATGAGTTATAGCCTGGTAGTGCAGGGGTAGTCTCTGGAGCCTTGAACCAGGTCTCAGTCACTGCACAGATATCGATGTTCTCCATTTTAAGGAGTGCCTCGAGTGAGTGCATTTTGAGATTTAGACTTCTAGCATTGAGTAGCATTACCCTCAGTTTTGCTTGCCTGCTCCTGTTATGGTGGTGAATTTGTTATTTGAACCCTGCCTAAAAAAGGCACTATGGGTCAGCAAGAGCATTAGCCAGTATTAGGTAGAATATATACTTACCATTGGATAATGTACGACACAGAATAGCTAGAAGATATTCAAACCATCTGATTAAGTAGGAAATAGTGTAGCTTACATATTTACTTAGCAACTGAAGAGGTAGGATACAGCTTAGCTGGAATATATACTTACCATTGGATGATGTAAGACATAGAATAGCTGGAAGATATTCAAACCATCTGATTAAGTAGGGAGTAGCATAGCTGAAATATTTACTTACCATCTGAAGATGTAGGATACAGCTTAGCTCGAATATATACGTACCATTGGATAATGTAGGACATAGAATAGCTGGAAGATATTCAAACCATCTGATTAAGTAGGAAGTAGCATAGCTGAAATATTTACTTACCAGCTGAAGACGTAGGAAACAGCTTAGCTGGAATATATACTACTTACCATTGGATAATGTAAGACATAGAACAGCTGGAAGATATTCAAACCATCTGATTAAGTAGTAAGTAGCATAGCTGAAATATTTACTTACCATCTGATGATGTAGGATACAGCTTAGCTGGAATATATACTTACCATTGGATGATTTAAGATGTAGAATAGCTGGAAGATATTCAAACCATCTGATTAAGTAGGAAGTAGCATAGCTGAAATATTTACTTACCCTCTGATGATGTAGGATACAGCTTAGCTGGAATATATACTTACCATTGGATAATGTAAGACATAGAATAGCTGGAAGATATTCAAACCATCTGATTAAGTAGGAAATAGCATAGCTGAAATATTTACTTACCCTCTGATGATGTAGGATACAGCTTAGCTGGAATATATACTTAATATTGGATAATGTAAGAAAGAGAATAACTGGAAGATATTCAAACCATCTGATTAAGTAGGAAGTAGCATAGCTGAAATATTTACTTACCCTCTGATGATGTAGGATACAGCTTAGCTGGAATATATACTTACCATTGGATAATGTAAGAAATAGAATAACTGGAAGATATTCAAACCATCTGATTAAGTAGGAAGTAGCATAGCTGAAATATTTACTTACCATCTGATGATGTAGGATACAGCTTAGCTGGAATATATACTTACCATTGGATAATGTAAGACATAGAATAGCTGGAAGATATTCAAACCATCTGATTAAGTAGGAAGTAGCATAGCTGAAATATTTACTTACCATCTGATGATGTAGGATACAGCTTAGCTGGAATATATACTTACCATTGGATAATGTAAGACATAGAATAGCTGGAAGATATTCAAACCATCTGATTAAGTAGGAAGTAGCATAGCTGAAATATTTACTTACCATCTGATGATGTAGGATACAGCTTAGCTGGAATATATACTTACCATTGGATAATGTAAGACATAGAATAGCTGGAAGATATTCAAACCATCTGATTAAGTAGGAAGTAGCATAGCTGAAATATTTACTTACCATCTGATGATGTAGGATACAGCTTAGCTGGAATATATACTTACCATTGGATGATGTAAGACATAGAATAGCTGGAAGATATTCAAACCATCTGATTAAGTAGGAAGTAGCATAGCTGAAATATTTACTTACCATCTGATGATGTAGGATACAGCTTAGCTGGAATATATACTTACCATTGGATAATGTAAGACATAGAATAGCTGGAAGATATTCAAACCATCTGATTAAGTAGGAAGTAGCATAGCTGAAATATTTACTTACCATCTGATGATGTAGGATACAGCTTAGCTGGAATATATACTTACCATTGGATGATGTAAGACATAGAATAGCTGGAAGATATTCAAACCATCTGATTAAGTAGGAAGTAGCATAGCTGAAATATTTACTTACCATCTGATGATGTAGGATACAGCTTAGCTGGAATATATACTTACCATTGGATAATGTAAGACATAGAATAGCTGGAAGATATTCAAACCATCTGATTAAGTAGGAAGTAGCATAGCTGAAATATTTACTTACCATCTGATGATGTAGGATACAGCTTAGCTGGAATATATACTTACCATTGGATGATGTAAGACATAGAATAGCTGGAAGATATTCAAACCATCTGATTAAGTAGGAAGTAGCATAGCTGAAATATTTACTTACCATCTGATGATGTAGGATACAGCTTAGCTGGAATATATACTTACCATTGGATAATGTAAGACATAGAATAGCTGGAAGATATTCAAACCATCTGATTAAGTAGGAAGTAGCATAGCTGAAATATTTACTTACCATCTGATGATGTAGGATACAGCTTAGCTGGAATATATACTTACCATTGGATAATGTAAGACATAGAATAGCTGGAAGATATTCAAACCATCTGATTAAGTAGGAAGTAGCATAGCTGAAATATTTACTTACCATCTGATGATGTAGGATACAGCTTAGCTGGAATATATACTTACCATTGGATAATGTAAGACATAGAATAGCTGGAAGATATTCAAACCATCTGATTAAGTAGGAAGTAGCATAGCTGAAATATTTACTTACCATCTGATGATGTAGGATACAGCTTAGCTGGAATATATACTTACCATTGGATAATGTAAGACATAGAATAGCTGGAAGATATTCAAACCATCTGATTAAGTAGGAAGTAGCATAGCTGAAATATTTACTTACCATCTGATGATGTAGGATACAGCTTAGCTGGAATATATACTTACCATTGGATAATGTAAGACATAGAATAGCTGGAAGATATTCAAACCATCTGATTAAGTAGGAAGTAGCATAGCTGAAATATTTACTTACCATCTGATGATGTAGGATACAGCTTAGCTGGAATATATACTTACCATTGGATAATGTAAGACATAGAATAGCTGGAAGATATTCAAACCATCTGATTAAGTAGGAAGTAGCATAGCTGAAATATTTACTTACCATCTGATGATGTAGGATACAGCTTAGCTGGAATATATACTTACCATTGGATGATGTAAGACATAGAATAGCTGGAAGATATTCAAACCATCTGATTAAGTAGGAAGTAGCATAGCTGAAATATTTACTTACCATCTGATGATGTAGGATACAGCTTAGCTGGAATATATACTTACCATTGGATAATGTAAGACATAGAATAGCTGGAAGATATTCAAACCATCTGATTAAGTAGGAAGTAGCATAGCTGAAATATTTACTTACCATCTGATGATGTAGGATACAGCTTAGCTGGAATATATACTTACCATTGGATGATGTAAGACATAGAATAGCTGGAAGATATTCAAACCATCTGATTAAGTAGGAAGTAGCATAGCTGAAATATTTACTTACCATCTGATGATGTAGGATACAGCTTAGCTGGAATATATACTTACCATTGGATGATGTAAGACATAGAATAGCTGGAAGATATTCAAACCATCTGATTAAGTAGGAAGTAGCATAGCTGAAATATTTACTTACCATCTGATGATGTAGGATACAGCTTAGCTGGAATATATACTTACCATTGGATAATGTAAGACATAGAATAGCTGGAAGATATTCAAACCATCTGATTAAGTAGGAAGTAGCATAGCTGAAATATTTACTTACCATCTGATGATGTAGGATACAGCTTAGCTGGAATATATACTTACCATTGGATAATGTAAGACATAGAATAGCTGGAAGATATTCAAACCATCTGATTAAGTAGGAAGTAGCATAGCTGAAATATTTACTTACCATCTGATGATGTAGGATACAGCTTAGCTGGAATATATACTTACCATTGGATGATGTAAGACATAGAATAGCTGGAAGATATTCAAACCATCTGATTAAGTAGGAAGTAGCATAGCTGAAATATTTACTTACCATCTGATGATGTAGGATACAGCTTAGCTGGAATATATACTTACCATTGGATGATGTAAGACATAGAATAGCTGGAAGATATTCAAACCATCTGATTAAGTAGGAAGTAGCATAGCTGAAATATTTACTTACCATCTGATGATGTAGGATACAGCTTAGCTGGAATATATACTTACCATTGGATAATGTAAGACATAGAATAGCTGGAAGATATTCAAACCATCTGATTAAGTAGGAAGTAGCATAGCTGAAATATTTACTTACCATCTGATGATGTAGGATACAGCTTAGCTGGAATATATACTTACCATTGGATGATGTAAGACATAGAATAGCTGGAAGATATTCAAACCATCTGATTAAGTAGGAAGTAGCATAGCTGAAATATTTACTTACCATCTGATGATGTAGGATACAGCTTAGCTGGAATATATACTTACCATTGGATAATGTAAGACATAGAATAGCTGGAAGATATTCAAACCATCTGATTAAGTAGGAAGTAGCATAGCTGAAATATTTACTTACCATCTGATGATGTAGGATACAGCTTAGCTGGAATATATACTTACCATTGGATAATGTAAGACATAGAATAGCTGGAAGATATTCAAACCATCTGATTAAGTAGGAAGTAGCATAGCTGAAATATTTACTTACCATCTGATGATGTAGGATACAGCTTAGCTGGAATATATACTTACCATTGGATGATGTAAGACATAGAATAGCTGGAAGATATTCAAACCATCTGATTAAGTAGGAAGTAGCATAGCTGAAATATTTACTTACCATCTGATGATGTAGGATACAGCTTAGCTGGAATATATACTTACCATTGGATGATGTAAGACATAGAATAGCTGGAAGATATTCAAACCATCTGATTAAGTAGGAAGTAGCATAGCTGAAATATTTACTTACCCTCTGATGATGTAGGATACAGCTTAGCTGGAATATATACTTACCATTGGATAATGTAAGACATAGAATAGCTGGAAGATATTCAAACCATCTGATTAAGTAGGAAGTAGCATAGCTGAAATATTTACTTACCATCTGATGATGTAGGATACAGCTTAGCTGGAATATATACTTACCATTGGATAATGTAAGACATAGAATAGCTGGAAGATATTCAAACCATCTGATTAAGTAGGAAGTAGCATAGCTGAAATATTTACTTACCATCTGATGATGTAGGATACAGCTTAGCTGGAATATATACTTACCATTGGATAATGTAAGACATAGAATAGCTGGAAGATATTCAAACCATCTGATTAAGTAGGAAGTAGCATAGCTGAAATATTTACTTACCATCTGATGATGTAGGATACAGCTTAGCTGGAATATATACTTACCATTGGATAATGTAAGACATAGAATAGCTGGAAGATATTCAAACCATCTGATTAAGTAGGAAGTAGCATAGCTGAAATATTTACTTACCATCTGATGATGTAGGATACAGCTTAGCTGGAATATATACTTACCATTGGATAATGTAAGACATAGAATAGCTGGAAGATATTCAAACCATCTGATTAAGTAGGAAGTAGCATAGCTGAAATATTTACTTACCATCTGATGATGTAGGATACAGCTTAGCTGGAATATATACTTACCATTGGATGATGTAAGACATAGAATAGCTGGAAGATATTCAAACCATCTGATTAAGTAGGAAGTAGCATAGCTGAAATATTTACTTACCATCTGATGATGTAGGATACAGCTTAGCTGGAATATATACTTACCATTGGATAATGTAAGACATAGAATAGCTGGAAGATATTCAAACCATCTGATTAAGTAGGAAGTAGCATAGCTGAAATATTTACTTACCATCTGATGATGTAGGATACAGCTTAGCTGGAATATATACTTACCATTGGATGATGTAAGACATAGAATAGCTGGAAGATATTCAAACCATCTGATTAAGTAGGAAGTAGCATAGCTGAAATATTTACTTACCATCTGATGATGTAGGATACAGCTTAGCTGGAATATATACTTACCATTGGATGATGTAAGACATAGAATAGCTGGAAGATATTCAAACCATCTGATTAAGTAGGAAGTAGCATAGCTGAAATATTTACTTACCATCTGATGATGTAGGATACAGCTTAGCTGGAATATATACTTACCATTGGATGATGTAAGACATAGAATAGCTGGAAGATATTCAAACCATCTGATTAAGTAGGAAGTAGCATAGCTGAAATATTTACTTACCATCTGATGATGTAGGATACAGCTTAGCTGGAATATATACTTACCATTGGATAATGTAAGACATAGAATAGCTGGAAGATATTCAAACCATCTGATTAAGTAGGAAGTAGCATAGCTGAAATATTTACTTACCATCTGATGATGTAGGATACAGCTTAGCTGGAATATATACTTACCATTGGATAATGTAAGACATAGAATAGCTGGAAGATATTCAAACCATCTGATTAAGTAGGAAGTAGCATAGCTGAAATATTTACTTACCATCTGATGATGTAGGATACAGCTTAGCTGGAATATATACTTACCATTGGATGATGTAAGACATAGAATAGCTGGAAGATATTCAAACCATCTGATTAAGTAGGAAGTAGCATAGCTGAAATATTTACTTACCATCTGATGATGTAGGATACAGCTTAGCTGGAATATATACTTACCATTGGATAATGTAAGACATAGAATAGCTGGAAGATATTCAAACCATCTGATTAAGTAGGAAGTAGCATAGCTGAAATATTTACTTACCATCTGATGATGTAGGATACAGCTTAGCTGGAATATATACTTACCATTGGATGATGTAAGACATAGAATAGCTGGAAGATATTCAAACCATCTGATTAAGTAGGAAGTAGCATAGCTGAAATATTTACTTACCATCTGATGATGTAGGATACAGCTTAGCTGGAATATATACTTACCATTGGATAATGTAAGACATAGAATAGCTGGAAGATATTCAAACCATCTGATTAAGTAGGAAGTAGCATAGCTGAAATATTTACTTACCATCTGATGATGTAGGATACAGCTTAGCTGGAATATATACTTACCATTGGATGATGTAAGACATAGAATAGCTGGAAGATATTCAAACCATCTGATTAAGTAGGAAGTAGCATAGCTGAAATATTTACTTACCATCTGATGATGTAGGATACAGCTTAGCTGGAATATATACTTACCATTGGATAATGTAAGACATAGAATAGCTGGAAGATATTCAAACCATCTGATTAAGTAGGAAGTAGCATAGCTGAAATATTTACTTACCATCTGATGATGTAGGATACAGCTTAGCTGGAATATATACTTACCATTGGATGATGTAAGACATAGAATAGCTGGAAGATATTCAAACCATCTGATTAAGTAGGAAGTAGCATAGCTGAAATATTTACTTACCATCTGATGATGTAGGATACAGCTTAGCTGGAATATATACTTACCATTGGATGATGTAAGACATAGAATAGCTGGAAGATATTCAAACCATCTGATTAAGTAGGAAGTAGCATAGCTGAAATATTTACTTACCATCTGATGATGTAGGATACAGCTTAGCTGGAATATATACTTACCATTGGATAATGTAAGACATAGAATAGCTGGAAGATATTCAAACCATCTGATTAAGTAGGAAGTAGCATAGCTGAAATATTTACTTACCATCTGATGATGTAGGATACAGCTTAGCTGGAATATATACTTACCATTGGATGATGTAAGACATAGAATAGCTGGAAGATATTCAAACCATCTGATTAAGTAGGAAGTAGCATAGCTGAAATATTTACTTACCATCTGATGATGTAGGATACAGCTTAGCTGGAATATATACTTACCATTGGATAATGTAAGACATAGAATAGCTGGAAGATATTCAAACCATCTGATTAAGTAGGAAGTGGCATAGCTGAAATATTTACTTACCATCTGTTAAAAAACTTGAAACACCACAAAGTCCAGTGGTCTACCAACGAAGATGACTCACAGCAGTCCAAACAGCAGGTTTTCAAACAGCAAGTTTTAATGAATGGACAAGGCAAATAAACACACAAAAAGACTAAGCATTGAAGGATGCTTTCGCCAAACACATAGGCATCATCAGAGTCTTGATATACAAAGGAACACTACTGTGTGCACTATTATAAATACCCCCCTACACATTCCTATAGGATATAACAAACCCCTCCCACCCTAAAAATAAAAAATAACAAATGTTTCTTAGTTTAAAAATCATCCTTACATCAAATTTCTTAACAATGTATAAAAACCACAACAATACATCCATTTTACTCCACAATTTGACCAGTCCATAAATACATAAAACCACATCATGTCACTAATAATGTTCTTAACATTTAATAAATCAAAGAAATTTATTTACTGAAAAAAAATATATATATGTTTGTAAATAGTAACAATATATGAAAAATAATAAAAAATGTATATAAAAATGTGTATCATATATATATATATATGTACAATATATTGTAGGTAGTAATTTGAATAAGTTAATTAAATTCCTCATTTTATCAATTAATTTATAACCAATACCTATAACTGCTGAGATCTAAGCCTTAAAATTGGTTTTTTGAATTTGGGAAAAA